>NC_091129.1:58813911-59113911 GCF_040183065.1 Periplaneta americana | reverse complement strand
TTATTATTATTATTATTATTATTATTATTATTATTATTATTCGAAAATATTTAATCTGCTTCTTGTATTTTCATTTATGTTGCACCTTGCAATAAAATTAATGTTACAAGTCTTATTATTTCCAGGCATTTGAATTTTATAATGTTCCTTGACTACAGTAGTCCAACATTTAGTTTCATACTACAAGGAAGTTGAAAAAAAACTTGTACTATCCGTAATTGAGTTCTGCAATTGTGAAGTTAGGAGAAGGTACGGGTGGAAGCAGCCATCCTTTCTGGTTGAAGTTGAGGTTCTGAAGTGTGAGTTTTATGGTCAACTGGCATCTGTTGCTCAGACTTGGGCAAGACTTACAAAAAACATTGTATTACGTAGCAGCTCTGCGATTCTTTATTGTACAAAGTCCTTTTAGTTCATTTTAATTTAATTTGATTTATTGCTTGTATTTAGTTTGGGGCACAGAGTAGTTTAAATTTGCTCCGTTATGAATCACTGGTGAGAGAAATGTTATTAGATTACTATTATCAACTTCCTTTCACCCATAACAATACTTATGCTATGCCACCAACCCGAATTCTTTCCAAGTAGGAGATACCTATTCATATATTTTTTCGTTACGGTACATAACTATAGTCAGAGTCTTCTTAATTTACACCTTAAAGGTGAAACCTAAACATTTTCCCCTATTACTATAATATGCTATACCAGGCCTGGGCGTTATTAACTCGATTTAGTCACTGCAGATCACTCCTTAATTCCCCACTCCACCTTCTCCGGCTGAGACAATTATGTTTCGGTGCGGTAAAAGCGGATAGGAAATCATTGACGGATTCTATTAGGCTTTTACGAACTTTCGGCTCTCACTGGTCGCCTAAAATCCACCACTGATGCACAGAGCCTTACTCTGCGTTTGTTTGTAAGGCGGTGTAAACGAAAAGAACATGGGCAGGTTTTTTTCGTCCCTTTCACTTCCCCTCTTATGTCCAGGACTGTGCTATACATATGTCAGTGGATTGTAGTGATTTCCTACTTGTCAGGTTGGATTTTCTTTTGCCAACTTTGTTTCGAATTTCGGTACCGATAGATTACAACTGACAATGTCGTTTGTCTTTGAAGAGGCTGTCAACGTTCATGAAACGAAAGTTACTATCGAATTCTACTTAAAATTTAACAACATACAGTATTAATTGGAACAGAGGTTAAGTGTATTTGAGAGTAAGATAGGAAAATATTTGGGGCGAAGAGGAATAAAGTTACAGGAGGAAGAAGAAAGTTACACAATGCAGAACTGCACGCAATGTATTCTTCACCAGACATAACTAGGAACATTAAATACAGACGTATGAGATGGACAGAGCATATAGCACGTATGGGCGAATCCAGAAATGCATATAGAGCATTAGCTGGGAGGCCGGAAGGAAAAAAACCTTTGGAGAGGCCGAGATGTAGATGGGAGGATAATATTAAAATGGATTTGAGGAAGGTGTGATATGATGGTAGAGACTGGATTAATCTTGTTCAGAATAGGGACTGATGGCGAGCTTATATGAGGGCGGCAATGAACCTCCGGGTTCTCTAAAAGCCATAAGTAAGTAAATACAGTATTAATTAATAAACAGTATACATTTTAAAATGGTGTTCGGTTTTCGTGCTAATCGTTTCATGTGGTTATTTCTTTTTTTAGGTTAGATCTCATGAATTGAGCTATTTAGTCAAACCAAATTTCAAGTTGCCAGACAAATATATTTTAGTAACAGATCAATGAATATAATAAATACGCGAATGAATGAATAAATAAACATTATTATTATTATTATTATTATTATTATTATTATTATTATTATTTCAGTATATAGCAATGTGATTTTATCTGCTTTGGCGGTATCTGATAAGTTCAACAGTTGGCAACATTAACAAGACGGCCAAATAGCTTTTTAGAACCTTATCTTACGTGAACCCAGCT
Organism: Periplaneta americana; assembly: GCF_040183065.1. NCBI lineage: Eukaryota > Metazoa > Arthropoda > Insecta > Blattodea > Blattidae > Periplaneta > Periplaneta americana. The sequence continues at coordinate 59,111,951 of NC_091129.1, read as the reverse complement.
ACATTTAGGGTTTAAATTACCACAAGATTCCAACACAAAATCCATAAAAAAAAAAAGCACAGAAACCGATAGGAACTTACTTCGAATTCGCACCAAAATCTTGTCAGACAGGTGAAGATTCTGTAAACGTGTCATATCAGCTGTTAGAATTTCGTTTTATTAAAGTAAAAACTAGGGCCATGTTGCATGGTTTTACTAATATTATTATTTCTGGGAAGAAATATACGAGTATAGAAAATCAACTGGAGCAGTATCACAAAACGATTGAGAGAAGTTTGCTGCCCAAATACAAGAGAGGCATCAATGGTAAATTCATTCATTCATAGTGTTCTGCGTAAGGGACTGCAAACCCAACATTCTCCAGTCTTTCGTACAATGATAAATAATAAGAGTTTTATGGATATTAGAAGAGAAATTTTATAGCAGAAATTCTGCAATGCAAAAACGAAGGCGATGATGATATAAAGAGGGCTGATGATGAAACTGTAACATTACTGGGAAAGATTCTCCAGTTAGTAACGTAGTGTACCCGAGTCAATGAATGCAGAAGAATTCTCTGTCTTATGCAGAATAAGCTTCTACAGCCAAAAGAATCATACAAGTATACGTACATACAAGTCTTATATTCACAGACAAGCCCAAGGATGGCCAAACAAGCACCAGCAATTTAATACAAAGTTCTCTAAGGAATGCTAACTGGAGGACTCTCAAACATAAAGAAGGAAACAACTTAGATAACACAAACAACAAAAAAATAAAGAACTTCAACTGAAACTTCTTACAATCTAAATATGCAAAAGTAGAGTGGAAGCAAGGAAATAAAAATTTGTCTGAATCTCCCTAAAATTAGATTGACTGAAGATATTCCAGATCCAATAAATAATGTAATGATGGATAATATTAATTAATAAAAGGTCATTCCATAGTACTAATGTTACAGATGGGGCATAGGTTCATGTTAAATATAATCTTTCGATGAATTAAATAAGTCAAGTTCTATTCACTGAAATGGTTTACAATAGAATCTACAAAGGTTGTAAATTTTTTTCATTCCAGAAACAATTTTTTTTTTTACATTCCTATTTCATTTTCTATGAAATTGCTGAAAAATTATTCTTTCAATACACATAAATAAGTAGAGTCTTTTACCTTTATTATGAACTGTTGTTAAGCATTATAAACCTTTAACAGAAATCGGAATCATACTGAAAATAAAAATGTGTGCGAGAATTATACACTTTTTGTCGTCTAGGAAAACGCCTTCATAAGGCTTCATCTGAATAATTGAAAGCTAGATAATTAATCAAGATTCAGTTTAATATTGTTCGCCACAAATAGACTAATCACATTGAAAATAATATGTAACTATGGGTGAATTCAAACTTTTAGAAAAACTAATAGTAAACACCAATAAGTTTAATATTATAATGTTAGTTTTAATTATGCAACAAGAGCTTGTAAAATTCACTAATGATATTAGTATTTTACTTGTAATTTGTAAGTTTTCTTCTTGGCATTATGCAACAGAAATATTCTAAAATTAGAAATTACAAGTAAATTTACTAATACCGTATTATTATTTTGTAAGTAAAGTTTTTATGCAACAGGGCCCTGGTGTCACGAAATGTTATTGCGCCACATCGATACAAAATACAGTATATTTTGCTAATAACCTTGTGGATTATAATCAACTTTTAATAAAGTTCGAACAGTATCAGAACCGGCTTGTTAATTCTCATTTATTCAGATGTTACAATTACTGTAATTTTCTCCAAAAATAACACTCCGTTGAGGGAGGGGTACATAGTTTCTTTCGCGGAATTTATCACACGGAGTTCATTACTTGCTTATTGGTAATGTATTCTGTGGATTCTGCGCACACACGCAGTTTAGAGAGTACAGAAAATGGCAAGGGAAACTAGTGAACTTACATGGAACTTGTGTGTCTAAGCTGTCATTCCAATTCCGTTATGTGGCGAGAAAATTCCCTTGTACGCTTGTTACAGAATTCATTATCTCCCTATTAAATTACGAATCATTGTGTGAAGTATGAGAAACAACTGTGCTGTAGAAAAAGCTGAAACATAGAAATGGCATGGCATTTATTGCACATTTTGCAGTTCTAAGAATCTAGTCAACTGCAGTCCTAAATAAATGAAGTATGAAACAAATGTCTCGAGCCTGAATACCTTGGCTACGACAGAGAACTCCCCTCTCCTTCGTACGCAGCCCACTCTCTTTCGCACGAGACAGAAATGATCTCTCGCGGGAGCCGCCCCACTCGCAGCATTTCCCTCTACAGACTCAGGTCATACAAAACCCATTCTTCTTCAAATAGCATCCTCTTTCCAATTTTTTTTAGAAATCTTTAAGCTCTACGTGTGTATTTACAATAGTTGCTAACTTATCGAACTATAAACTCTTTAACATACAGTATATGTAAGCATAAAGCAATAGTGGAACGTGAAATTATTACAGAGTTGTATCAAGACATTTAATACAGGTTTAATTGTTTAAACTTGTGAGATCGGAACAGGCCAAAAGATGCATCTTTAATATTAATCATTATCAGAAGGAAACGGTAAGATGTTGAACAAGTATTTATAAATTTAAAGAACTAATGTGAACAAAAGAGAGTAACCGACAGGAAGAAAATGTAGGTCAAGCGAAGACACTGAAAACTCGCAACATAAAAAACTTGCTGAGAAGTAATAGGATACTCAAATTTGAAGTGTGAGAACCAGGCTAACAAATCTTTAATTCATTCGTTTTTTGTAAAGACGCGTTTTTATCAAATGACAAGTCTGTCAGAAGTCCTGTTTGTAGAAACTCTTATGAACATATACAGTATAATATTAGGAACTTTGTCTATACACCGAAATTCACGAAAATTCTAAATTATAAATACGATAATATTGTTCAAGGGATGAATATGTATCAACGGCAGAGAGAAAAAAATTACACTGAAGAGATCAATAATACATGTGAGTCACCAGTCTGCCATCCCCCTCACAGAGGATTGTTACGATGCCGTACATATAACGAGTTGCATTATTTTCCATGGATACGAGTTTTAGAACTTCACTACCTCAGGTATTTTTAGTTTATGGAAATCACAATGAGCCATTTGTGCTCAAGTGCTTCTGTAGATGTCTACGCCCTTAGAAAAAAGAAGAAATGTATTTTGTTTATTGTGAAACGTTATAGTCTTTCAATGGATCGGTACGTATAACTATAAAATCATGATAATCTTGCATCAATTTTCCGACAATAATTCAAAATTGAAGTTAAATTATTTCATCCCAAAACGTTTATATTTTCATGGATCGAAATGCGAAAATATTTATATTTGTTAATTTATTTTTAACATACTCGTATTTATAAACATAAACCTGTAATATATTTTGATGTCATGAATTGTTTTATTAAAAGTTGCTGAAAAACTGTACGAAGTATCAAACAGACCAAGCGATTATCTTCATCATTGTTAATTGGTCAAAGACATTCACTACTGAATAGCTCGCATTATGGACAAAAATAACCGTAAGATCCAATCTTTGAAACACAAAAAATGTGGCAATTTAATTTAAACGCTTTGAGTAATTACCTCTGAGTAATTTCATTCATATGTAATGCAAAATAAATACACTGTACACACATTGGCGTCAGTTACGATGTAGTCCGAACGAGTGGTTATGTCGCAGGGTCGGCGAAACGGGAAGTCACGTAACGGTTATTTACTTTATCGGGACCTTTTCTTTAAATTATTTAAAATAATATTGTATAATATTACGTATACTTTCAATTCCGAACAGCATATATTTTCAGGAAAGAGCCTAACACCCCAAATCACTAGCCTTTACAGAAAGACCAGCAGAGACGGGTGGGGGAAATCGAGATGCGACATAACCACTCTTTCGAACAGTACACACAATGGCGTCAGCTAATTTCATATATAAGAAACACTGACTGGAAAAGATTTGATAATTATTCTTTGTGGTGCCTTGGATATTGCACTTGCAATACAATACCTGAAGTTCATATACGTACAGTAATAGAAAAAAAGTAATGGACCGCTTGAATATTCGAAGTCCCATATACAAGATACTGCGCATGTTCAGAGATCTAGAGCACATATACACAAGATATCGCTAACGGAGTTTTTGAAATTAATTCTATTTCGAGTGTTATAACCCATTCCGAAAAGCACCTGAAAATATGTGAAGAAAATGAATTTTCTGTAAAGAATAAATGGATATAACAGTACATAAATCATATAATAAAATCGAAATTTGGATCTTCGTGAAGTTATTGACATGCCATAGCAGAAATGAAGCCTTCCGTATCGTCTCAGTAGCTCAAACATCTGCGTGTCTTGCGGAGGAGAGCGGGTTCGAACCTCATCCGTGATCCCCCTCCTGAATAACATTAAAATGAAGTTTTACAGAGTTTTGGGATCGATGTTATATGGAATAATTTCTGCTCAACACGTATACTTATTATTAGGTTTGACTTGGTCCAAACCTATCAGTTATTGTTAGGCTTAACCTGGCCCAGAAAACTAAAGAATATTTATTGGAGGATAGTTTGTCTTCTTCAAACAAAATAAAGGTAAACACAAGTATGAAAAAAAAAACACATAAAAATGTAAAACCAATTTTAACATTATTCCGATCTGAAACTACTCTGACCAGCCTAACTTAGTTTGTCAATTCAGTGAAAGATACTGGTATTTCAGAAGGTCGAATTGTATTTAACAATTTTCCGGGAAAGTTACTGTACAATTAAACCATTGACTGTTCTTAGCTGAAGTTTTCCTAAGAATTCGATTATTTCAGTCCAATTTTTTTCAACGTTCTATATCAATTGTCATTAATATGCCTTACAATTACAATGTCATCAATATAGTTCACTAAATCCGGTTTCTTCAGTATGTAGTCAAGAACTTGTTCTTTCCTTTCAGAGAGAGAGAGAAAAAAAAAACAATTTGTTCTCGCCGGACATAATAGCTACCTCAGCGTAATGTCGATCCTAATAACAACCTATAGAAGTTCGACAGTAATTTCTATTTTTTGTTAAACTGAAACTTCGATTCCAAGACTAAATCAGCCGTCTGATTGTGAGATGAGATGAAAGACCACGCTTCTGAGTGGCGTGTCAATCTCCTTACGAACGTTAGTGTGAATCGTGCTATGAAACTACTTCCAAGAGTCAGGCCATCGGTTTTTTCTGATAGTGTACCGGTACATATTCCGAATAAACTTTTATTTTATGTATTTATACGAAGTTCCTTTTCTCCATGAAAAAAAAAAAAAAAGACAGCCTCTATCTGCATTCGATTGACACTAGTTTAATAATAACAATTTTGTTACGAACGATTCGAAATAATTTTATAGTTGATGCAAGAGAAATGATAAAAGTTATATTTTCAAGCTGTAATAGTCTTTATCGACTAAATGCATAAAAAAGGTGGAAAATGGAATAAAAAATGTTCCGTTTTTCCAGTTACGCATAATGAATACGACCATCGATACTTCGATACTGTGGTCCACCGCTGTGGAGTAACGGTTAGCACTCCTGACAGTGAAACGAGCAGATCCGGTTCAAATCCTGGTTGGGAAAAGTTACCTGGTTGAGATTTTTTCCGGGGTTTTCCCTCAACCCAATAAGAGCAAGTGCTGGATAACTTTCGGCGTTGGACTCATTTTTCTGGCATTATCATCTTCATCTCATACAGAAGCTATATAACCATAGCAGTTGAAAAAACACCGTAAAATAACGAAATCGATAATGTACTATTCGATCATTACTTACGCTGATGACCATATCATCTCTGACTTTGCAGGTCAGAATATACTCAACTGACAATAATGTAACTAATAACAAGTGAAAAGTTAAAACTACTTTTACTAATTAATAAAAAAGGCCCATAAACCCAAATATAAAATTTAACTATGGTACCCTAATTTTAGTCCTCTAAAAGGTGCGGCTTATTACGTTCCATTTCTTACGTTAAGCAAAATGTACTGTAATGCTGCAAAAATAGATTTTCACAAGAATACATTTTTTTTTTTCAGAATCCCTAATATCGGGGGGGGGGGGGGAAGACATACTCAATCCAAATTTCAATTGCGTATCTTTAGGGCCTGCATACAGCACCTACGAGTCAATTTATGCGGGAATTATGCACATTAATTATATTAAATATAATTCGTTCATTCGTATTACAAAAGAATGAATGGGTCATTTGAAATAAGAACACGTAACAAATATTCAGTCCAAATAAAATGTAATGTAAACAATTACTGTTTTTTTCGTGACTTTCTTCTGTATTACGTACAATCAACCGACAGTGAAGCGGTACAATCCGCATCGAACGAAAAATAATTTCCTAGCATCAATAATTGTAGGCCGATAGCTATACTATATAACATTATTTCTATAGCTGATTGCGATCTAGAGTTTTAATCCTATCGTTCCAGGACACACAAGACTTAAGGCCGGTTCACAATAAACCGAGAACGGAAACGACAAAGAGAACTAGAACGGAAATAATGTTAAATACACTTATTTTATCAATATTTCCGTTCTCGTTCTCGTTTCCGTTCCGGTTTATTGTGAACGAGCCTTTACCATGCGACGCGATACTTGGCCGTTCTGTTTCAAATAACAATTTTTCGTAAATACAAAAACAGTATTATAAATCATTAAAACTGAGAAAGCTATTAAAATAACACTTTTATGTGAATTAATGACGACCAACTTAAACTGCACAATTCGTAAATTAAGTCAAATATTTCAGTATTGGGAATATTAAAAATGTCTCATGTGGTACTTAGAAAATGAAAGTTTATCTTTTACTTAGATGCATATTAAGTCATTTAATTTATTTAGTGGGATCGATGGCTTTTGAACACAGTTCAAGAGGAACAACGAAAGTTATATCACTGACATGTTCTTTTACTTATTTGAACTCAATCCTTTTACCATAACTGTGTTAAATTGATGGAAGATTTGTGAATTTGTGAAGAGAGATTACATCCATCCGATTGCGCACAATTCATTAAAATAACATAGCGAAAAATAAGTTTTATTAATTACTGTGTAAAATGTGCAGTGATAGAGTATTATGTCTCATTAGTTCACTATTTTAAACCAATTTATTATTTATACTTTGCTGCCTTGTCCACAACAGGCTTCTGCGGTGTTAAAATTGTCTTGCAGAAACATGTGATATGTGTCAACAGAGAAGTTTCGCAAAGCAGCTAAGATGGCATGGCGTGGTGAGGAAGTCATGCGCCAATTTTGCCGACGTTAGGGTAGTCGTGGAGAACGGTAATTATGTCGGCAAATAAAAAAAATTGTTTCAGTGTTAGTGTCACCACTTTACAAAATATGAGATTAATAACGTTCGTAACTGGAATTTAAGTTTATTATCCCAGGTGGTGACAGGATTTTTTCTCGTTGCCAAACTTTCAGAACGGCCCCGAGGTTCACTCAGCCTCCTATAAAATTGAGTACCGGGTCTTTCCCGGGGGTAAAAGGCGGTCAGAGCGTGGTGCCGACCACACCACCTCATTCCAGTGCCGAGGTCATGGAAAGCATGGGGCTCTACCTCCATGCCCCCCAAGTGCCTTCATGGTATGTTACGGGGATACCTTTTTTTTTTTTACCCTACACTATCCATGGAAGATAATTAGAGAAAGCAGGAGGAATTCGAACACACGATCTATGACATGGCTCTAACGCTGGGCTTTAATCGCTATATACACCGCGGTCAGCAATTCTAACACACAATTTCCTCAACTGAAACCACAGTTCTGCAAATTTCTCATTAAATTTCAAGGACAAACAAGTCGGCGTTTCATCGACATACTGCCCTGGGCCAAGAAAGCAATGCAACATTCTATAATCTATACATCATGAGGTTTCAGTTAATCTGCGTCCCACTGATATATTTGTGAGACCAAACTTCCAAGGTTAAACTGCTCTATCAAACCTTCAGGATGAGAACGCCCTAACCGACAGCTCATGAATGGAAACCGAATCGAGCCATCTGCCAAAACACGCCCCTGGCGGGATGGTCAATCTGCACAATAGATCCGTGCGCACGCGACACACAATACTCATTCACGGACCCCAATTCAGATCCTTCCCCAATTCACATTCAGGAGCTACAATGAAGCTGATCATGGTAAAATGCGATGAAGGGGAGTGTAGTTCAATCGGGTAATATACAGCGGCAGAACACTCGCACTCTGAACTCTGTAGAGTTTAATTATTCCAACTCAGCATCGGTGATATCATATAAATGTTTTATTGACTAAACTGTAGAACTGAAGATAGCTGTGGCTTATTTTGAGACAGTATTAAAGAAACAATTTCCGGTCTCGGGAACTGAACCCCAACCTTGTAAATATTATCAGACAACAGTTGGGAAATCCACATCATTTCCCAAACAATATTTGTGAAAAAATCGATTAGATTACTTATGTCTTTTAGAGAATCCGGAAGTTCACTGCCGCCCTCACATAAGCCCGCCATTGGTCCCTATCCTGAGCAAGATTAATTAAGTCTCTACCATCATATCCCACCTCCCTCAAATTCATTTTAATATTATCCTCCCATCTACATTACGGCCTCCCCAAAGGACTTTTTCCTCAGGCCTCCCAACTAACTTTCTAAATGCATTTCTGGATTCGTCAAATGATTAGATTACACAATTAAAAAAACAAGATCTATTACGCTAATCCTCAAGTCAGGTGCATACCCAAGCCACACCGGCTGACTACACTAAAGATCGCTGAATTCTCAGGTTTTGAGAAGACAAACCCACTCGTCCCTAGGCCAGCAGTCATCTCTGTACGTCGCCAGCCGGCGTTCGGGGATGCTATAGAATAACGACGAAATGCAGAGATGTTGACGGTATGATGTAGATGCTTTATATGAGGAAATGAGAGAACCCCTAGAAAAACCCCAACTACGACCTTGTCCGCCATAAGGCCTGACCGGGACTCGAACCCAGACTGTCTGCGTAACAGACTAAAGGTCAGGCTACTCGGCCACAGCAGCAGAGTACACGTTTCGTAGTTGCAAATATATAGAATTATTGCATTAATTTCCCTAGCAACAGTGGAAGCAAAAAACTGGTTCTATAGAATAGATTACCGGTGGTGCGCAGTCAAAATGATACATTAAATAATTTTGATGCAAATTTAATTAAGCGTATTAAATTAATATTTGTACAACTGCATATGCTGATAAATATCCTTATTTATGTATATCTGCCAATGAGTAAATATTATACAATAAGATAACAATATAAGTAAACATGATTGTTCCGTGTCTTGTCTCACAATGAAAATGATCTAGTTTGATGTTTGCTTACATAGGTTATCTCTGTATGTAATAGTCTACCCTTGGAACATGTGTACCGTGTTGGTCGAGAAAGAGAGGCAGAAAAATCATCAAAATTACCCAAATCATCAGAGAAACCATTTACTTGTACAACGTATTTCTGGAAGGTATAAAAAGAAGAACAGACTCATTACTACAGAGAGGACGTATCAGCACAGTCTAGTATATACAATCACAGTCTACTATATACAGTCACGAAGCTTGAGTTTTGAGGGTGCTAGAAACAATAGACTGTGCCGGTACTATTTTGCATTGCCTGTAATGAGGCGATATTAGCGATCCTAGTGGTGAGCAACTATCTAATGTTTGCATATTTACTACGTATTGAGCTTCGTGACTATATACTAGACTGTGATACAATCACGAAGCTTGAGTTTATGAGGGTACTAGGAACAATAGACTGTGCAAGTACTACTTCGCATTGTCTGTAATGAGGCGATAATAGCGATTCTAGTGGTTAGCAACTATCTATGGATGCATATTTACTACGTATTGACCTTCGTGACTGTATATCTGTGGTATCTGGATCAATTGATCGTAATTCTCTATGGCGGAAACCTAAAGCTGCGTGCGTATCCACGAAGCGAGGCCGCGGCAGCCTCACGGTTATGTTCTTTTGGTAGTGGAAATCGAGGCAGTAACATCGGGCTATGTGATGCCATCTTTATCAACGAACAGTCCACACGAAGCGAGTTAACCACTGCGAGACACCTTTGAACGCGATGGAAGTACTAGGTTATACTGAACAGTATAGAGCAGAACAGAAACTTGGCGCGGCCTTGAGTCCCCCACCTCCGCGCGCATGGCCGGCCGGCCAGCCGTGAAACCTCTTCTGCTCTATACTGTTCACCCAATAGTACGAGACTTCTTTTGCAGTCGCTAGATAGCAGCATAATGAAACTGATAAAAAGTTATCTTGAAAGTCCACTGAGCTGATCAATCTGTTATATGTGATCAGGGGTATCATGAACAAACACGTTCGTATAAACGTTACTCTTGATAATCTCAAAACCGATGGAGAAAAAAAAAAAACTTTCTCTAGAGACAGATTTCTATTTCACTAGATAGTGACCCAAATTAATCGTCTCATTTGACAAAAATCACATGCGTGGAGCTGCCTAATAATAATTTATAATAAGAGAGTAAAATCAGACTTTATCCGCGATAGGAAAGATTAGCGCCTCAGTCGAAGCAGAGGGTGACAATTTCCACTAGTGCAGAAAATCTGTTTACACCATTTTATAAATTATTGGTACCGGTATCTAAATTTCTGTACTCAGTACTTACTGAGTATGCGCAGTATGTTATAATCGGAACTTGGAAAATTCAGGTGACCCAAATTTTGTTTCTGGATCTGTACAGTGACTGTATATCGTTTTCAGTGAACTGTAATGTGTAATGCAATCTCATGGTTATTTTGTCCACCTTCAAGTATTCGAACCTCTGATCAGTTTCTTTCTTGTCTTTGTTAGAATTCTAATCATTACACAGACACGGAACAATCCCTGACTGTGTGGTCATCATGGCTCAAGGCCACTACTTGAGATAACACAAGGTAAACACAGAAAAAGAAACACGTGACAAATTGTAATGGAAATGAGAAAAGTCTCCCACTTGCCTGCTGGAGTCGTCCTGTTTCTTTATTGCAGCGTTTTTCAACTTTTTCAACATGTGACACACTGAATATGTTTTTTAAAATCCCGCGGCACACTCATATAGTTAAACCAGCGGTCGTCAGCGCAGAGCATCCTAGGGCTAGCATCTATTACCCGCGGAGAACACAGTACACCATGGTGCACTCGTAGATGCTAGCGGGTATGCTCTCTACCTCTTCCTGCTGCACAACGGTGCACACTCGACGGCTCCGCTTACCCTTTGCACATTTCAGAGAGTGCTGACGACCACTGGTCTAAACCAATGGTTTCCAACCAGAGGGAATTTTGAGAATTTTAGGAGGAAATGTGTTTACTGAATGCTGACTTGTCCTGCGTTCACAGAATGTTGACTATTGTGGACTCACTTTTTTCACTTTTATTTTTCCAATTTTTGCTACGACAACCTTTATTATTTACTTTCCCTCGCGGCACAGCGGATCATTTGCCGGTTGAAAATGGCGAAGGGCTATTAATGGAGAAAAATTTGTTCCGGCACTGGGAATCGAACCCAGGACCCCTCAGCTTGCCGCGCTGAGTGCTCTTAATCAACTGAGCTATGCCAGGATCCGATCCACATCGCCGACCGAACTCTCCTTCGTATAGTCAATGGCCTTACAATGGCGAAGGGCGATGACTTTTTAGAAGTTGTTAGGAGTCCTTGGCATGGTTTCTAAGGAAGGAAGTAAAGATAGGTTCATGTCGTAGATTAACGGATCGGAAGAACCCTATCCCTGAATAGGAGGACTGCAGGCTAAATTTCTTGCTCACACCTAAATTCGTGCCTGAATGTAGCACACTGGACTCGTATGAGAGGTATACAAGTGCGTGTGGGTTTGTCCCAACCTTTACCTGTAATGCGTTCTAAACTGTAATTGCCTCCTGGCAATAAAACCGTGGTCCGTGGGATTTGTAACTAGAAACTCTACCACCAATATTACCCTCTCAATTTTTTTTTAAATTCTATCCATTTAACAATCTCATCTTCAATTACTAAGTCCTTCCTGTGAAATTTAAATGCATCTACTGTATAGCACATTTCATTCATTAAAGACAACACAAAGAATAAACTAGATCCTAATATCAGATAAACTAGATCCTAGTATGTAGCCTATCTGAAGACTATTTCTACGGCATAAAAATAGGCCTTTCTTCGAAATGATTTAGATCAAATGTTGTCTGCTTCTGAAATTAATTTCGAGTACGAAGTTAAAATTTCAGGTGGGTTTTAGACGAGAGACCATGGACGACCAACTTGTGTATTTTTCAGCTTTTCGTAACGTATGAATGAAATTTCGATTCTATTCTTCTTTTTTATGTAGTATCACAATGGACTAGATCCTTTAACACGATTATTAGAAATTTATAATATCAGACCTCAATAATCAGGAAGACAATGACGGAGAAGTTATGCAAGAATTAATTTTGAAACAACATGAGATATCTGCATGAACGATAGAATTAATATAGATTCTGAAGGCTAGTAATATCAGCCCTAAGTATTTTAGCTCCAATGGTTCAATTGTACTGCCTTTTAATATTAAACATTTTTTTCCCGATTCGAGCAACAGAGACTGCCGCAGGTCACATGGCCTGCATAGACATAGGTTTATGAAGTAGGAAACCTGGGTGAGGGAAAGATCAGTAATATTTGCCTTTTGAGAAAAATTGTGCAAAAAATGTTACTGCACTTAAAAAGTCTGTCATCGGAAGGATATGGACACGCGAACGTCGGATTTAAAAGCAAGCACTTGACCAACAAGGTCAAAATTTTATATAATGAGTATATATTTGAAATTATGAAAGTACGTGGCTTATAATTTATAGTAATTTTAGGACCAACGTTTATGAAAATGTTACTTCCAAGTAACTCCATTCTCAAATTAAATACCGGTAATACAATCTCTTAATTTGAACAGACTTTCTTTCACATGAAGTCCTCCATACTTCAAATAACTGCGTGTGCATTACGATAAAATTTATTACCTACAATACATTCTCAGGAACCAACCATCTCAAATATCGAAAATTTCCTGTACAGTAGACGCGATTAACCAGTCGTTTGAGCAGCAAACAGTCTATAAAGTACGAAATATCCTTCCTCTGCGGACTACCTCTACGTACAGAATTTAAATACTGTACTTCTCACAACACTTTATTCAGAAATATTTAAGCAACTTTTGATTTGAAATTTGGATATCAGCTGAACGAACTGGTTCTAACGGCGGCGCATTATGAATGTATTTCACAGACCAATGCTTAATACTGAAAAATTGCAGTAATAGTTTAAGTTACACGATTCTTAAAATTAATCTTGATTTCTCGATTACAGCACCCTACAACTTTACAGACTTCCCAGGTATAATTCTTGATACCCTACATTAGGACATCATACACCATAACAAATGTATATTCCATTCAAGCAGACAGTGCCAAGAGCGTAACAAACTTTAAGGACGATTTCCTTTGAGAATCACTAGGTGTTACACCCCTTTTGGAGCCTTCATTACATACCTTCTTCTGTTGTTTCTCCCATGCTGGATCGAGTAGTCCTTCTCGTTCCCATTCTTCTTCTGGTTCCATGTAACCGTCCCCATACTGATCTATATTATTCATGGCGTGATCGGTCATCGTTAATTCAATTTAATGATTCTCAGTGATCGAAAGGTCCCTTCCACATTCTGTTACAAAATGAGGAACAGTAAGTCTTCAAACTAAAGATTGTTAACGTCACTGAACACAACCTTGGTAAACAAGACTTGCCCATATTCCTGACAAGGCCGTCATTATCAGTTTCAATTCTTCAAAACCCGACAATGCTGCTGATAACACTTCACAAACCATTCGTTGTACACGTTACGAAATATCATATTAAGTTAATCACATATTGGTACGCTTAATGACTTACTTTATTTAGCCCACTGATTTTCTTTACAATTTAAAGTGTATTGGGCAATTGTGAGACAAGATGTGATTATGAACCAATGGGTAAAGATAATTGAAGCCAATTTTAAATTATATTTTAAAACAGTCTACAGGCCCATAAACTTTTGGATTTGTTCCAGATTAAGTGTTGGAATAAGCATAAAATCAACGTGATGACAAGACGTACACTGCAACACGTTACAGCGTGAAACAGACTGATGCAGGAATAACCTACCCATCCCACATTGGTGACGATGCTCGCCACTGATCTATGTATTTAATCATCCTATGGCTGGTGTGAACAAACAATTCTAACCGATGTAATGAAAATACTGTACTTTGAAAATTTATAAATTATAATGGCGCCGATTAAGAGAAATGTATGAAGTAATTGAAGACACTTTCTCATCCTCTCAAATATCACTGAATTATAAGCCTGTTATTTAAGGATGAAGTGTGGGAGAGTTCTGCTAAAGAATAGATCGGCTCGTATTACTGTGAAGACTATATCCGCCGCTATCCCATAGTATTTTTTTTAAATCAATAATAAATGTTAAAGATGTGAGACGTCAACTTCTAACACGGAATAAATTCATTGAACAAACAAAACACTATGCACTGCAATTCGTAATGCAACAGATGAGGCGACTCGAATGCAGGACTCAAAAGTTTGCAAATTTTATAATTTTCGGAGCATCATAAAAATTCATCCTATTATTTTGCGTGGAATACTGCAGATAAAGAATGACGATATAGATTTACTGTCATCAAGAACATGCACATTACACATCAGTTAGGCCTAATGGCGGTTCTGTCGCATTTCTGTTTTCTAGGTACTCGCCTTAAAAATAGGCTGTAAGTACTATTCATGTTAGGTAGTCCTTATGTTTTAAGTTTAAAAAATACAGCTTTTATTTTACATAACTAGCCCTTATTATAATGTGTATGCTTATAATTTAGCTTTCTCTTTCCATTTCTTCTTTATTTTATATAAAAAAAGTTCCTTTCTTTCAGCGATCTACAGTACAGGAGGCAAGACAGACCTGTCCTGTGGTATGGAGGAGGAAGATAGGTTTTAGTCTGAGATGAACTTCCGTGTAATATTAACCACCATGAAATAAACACACACACTCTCTCTCTCTCTCTGATAGCTCAATCTTAACCCTATCGTACAGCTCACATGCCAAGTCTCTCCTTCCTATCTGTACATAATTTCCTATATTATGGGTATAAGCTACTCTTAAACATAGCCTTATTCCATCATTTTCTGGACACGGCAATAGTATATGCACAGCGTCTCCTTTTTCTCTGCAGAACATGATTTACATCCTTTTTGATATTTCCCTTATGTTCCTTAATATTCTAATCGTCACAATGCTAAACCCATTCGTTCCTCCCTGAAGTAAACTCTTATTTATTCTTCTTGTGCTCGTAAGATGTTCATTTGTCTGTAACCACTTAACGATTATTAAGCTGTTTAAATTATTCCAGATTTAGTACCTCGCTATCTCATTACTCTAATTTATTATTTTACATATTAAATTTATATTCACTGAGTCGATTTTTGTCATTTTAGTAAGTTATTTTACGACGCTTTGTTAACATCTTAGGTTATTTAGCGTCTGAATGAGATGAAGATGATAATGCCAGTGAAATGAGCCCGGGGTCCAGCACCGATAGTTACCTAGCATTTGCTCGTAATGAGTTGAGGGAAAACCCCGAAAAAACCTCAACCAGAAATCGAACCCGGGCCACCTGGTTTCGCGGCCAGACACGCTGTTATTCCACATATCCAGTTTAGGTCTAATCTTGCTTACATTGTATTCTAATTCTCTTAGCCAATTAGACTTCATTTTCTCCGCGAGCATATATTTATACATTAATTCTGCATCATCTTCCCCTTTCTCCATAATATACATTAAATATTTAATTTTCATAATGAAAATAGCCCTCATGCTACTACCCATACCCATTTCAAGTCTGGCCATCAAATTTACAGAAATTCAATGGAATACCTAAATATTTTTTACAAAATAAAATGACAATACACTCACTGCAAGCATATATCTACTTGATGCTTTCCCAAACTATGTTAATTTTTCGAAGAAAATTCTGTAGAAATCGATTTGAATTCCAGCGGTTTTCAAAACACTTTGGAGGCACAATTTTGTAGATAATTTCTCAGACATACATTTTCGAAGACACATATCTACATCGCTTCATATTTCGTCGCTTTGTATCAAGAAATTAAGAAAATCGCTAGGACCGATTCTATGTATTTTTAAACATAAATACATAATAAACAAGACACTTCATGTGTAACATTCGCGGATGAATTGACTTGCAGGGGCTGAATAAAAATTTTGTCCAGCAGTTTAGGAAAAAGTGCTATTACAGACAGATGGGCACGACGAATAGGCTAACACAGTTTTAGTACGGTATGTTAAATGCAAGAAAAAAGTATTATTTCCGTAAATATCTCGAAACAGATTTTTTGTCGCATATTACAATATTTATTGTAATCTGAAAACAATGTTACAATCGTTTAGTACGCCACGGTTTTTGCACGACAGATGTTTCCGAAGGTATCATTAATTACTTCGCACAATTCCTAAAAAACCCAAATCGATGATACAGGCATTTTTCAAATTTATACTGTGGTGCTGAATCCAAATAAAATGATCAACGACGAGCTTACGTTAAGTCTGATTTTCAACTGTTCAGACAAATTTCTTGAGCTGGTCCAACAATTGTTTGCCCTTCAAGACAAACAACATAATCAAAACTACACATTCTGTACAAGTGTGGAAACATAACGGACATACCTGCTGCAGGTCGAAACACTTCTTAATTCCACATTAAATTATTTTCCGCCTTCCTAACAAAACATACACCGTTTTGGATGGGAGGGAAGTGACTGTACGACGAGCGACGTCACCATTCAGCGATGTGTGACGCCACCGACGCCGCTACAGAAGGAGGCGTACCCAAAAATAGGGAGAAGCCGGCAGGACGGGCGGTCGTGACTGAGATTTCAAGAAGAAGCGGACCCGCCCACTACAAGAATGCGAAAATGAGGGCCATTTCTAGCTTCTGCAGCCAGAAACAAAAACGTTTCTTCATGGCGCTATATAGACACATACATACAAAACAAACATAGAAAAATATATTGATATGGAAAGTCCATTTAAATCTAAGGATAGTATCGAGAAAAATGTGTGTGAACGGGGAGGGGAGGGAGACGGAAGACATTTCGAAACAATCACGCGGCAGAGAAGAGGCTCTAGCTACAGATGCAGCAGGCTGGAGTTTGATATTCTTAGGGAAAGGACGTGTTACTTGTCTCGTGTCTGTCCTCTGTGCCTCGACCGAGGATCAGACTTTCTAGCCCTCTGGACCAGTATACTACGGTTTTCCTAGTTGAAGTGTTTGCTGTACTAGCTTGCACTCAGAAAACTAAGGAGATCATGTAAAGATAAGAATATCTACACATGTTCTGAAAGTCAGGTTGCTCTGGCTAAATCAACTGCTCACAGAGTAGGATCGAACTGTTCGAAGAATGTAGAATTACGCTGGAAATTATCTCCAGAAATAATAGTATACACTTCTTTTGGGTCCTAGACATATAATGAACAATCCAATATATTGGCCAGACATGGAAGTTTCATTTAATGCTATGGTCCGAAACCTTTTGTCGGAATCCATAGGTGTAGTCGGAGTTGCTAGATGTCCCGATTTTCATATAAAATCCCGAGTCCCGCTTCGATTAGAGGCGAGACGCAAAAAGTCCCTCCATTAGAAAATTAACATTACTTGTATAATTTTATCGTACCCAGTAACCATTTTCTTCTAGGCCTAAATAATTACATTAAATGTAAATTAATTTTCTTCACAATGTAGATTTGCACACTAGCAAAAAACTGACATTCTGGCAAGTGTAAGGTTTGTGACAACGAATTCTGTGGTGAATATGTTATTTCTGAACATTTAAAAAAAAGACTTAATCAAAAATGCATGGCACAGAGAAAAAAAAAAGTTGTTGAAATCCTCAAGTCCAGTGGTAAATATGTATATAAGCTCTGGAAGTGTATACTGTATGTTAAATGATGTGTTTGGAGCAGTAATATGTTAAGTCACAAAATAAATATAAATTTAGCTATCAATACCTTTTTTGTCACTGTAATCAATTAATAAACAGTGAAATTTAAATATTTTGTCACATGTGATGCCATTTTTTGGAATTTATGCTGTATAATTAACAGCTGGGGAAATCTATGAGACAGAACTACAATTAAGTCAGTAAGTTAATAATTTGGCATAACATATTACCACAAGCCTTTCAGAAAGACGCCAGAGAAACGTGATGTTAGCTACGCCAAGATAAATATTGTTTTGTACTTGGAAACCTTATCTTAAATATATTTTCAGTTTTAATTAAAATTGCAAACGAGCGTTGAGGGACTTCCGCCGATTTTGGAATAGACACCGATGCACTTAGGTTATAGGTTAGGTTAGTTTAGGCTTTTATTGTCCCGTGAAGATGAAGGTGAAAGCTATTGAGTGTGATTTTTTTTGTTCGGTGTCTATTCCAAAATCGGCGGAAGTCCCTCAACGCTCGTTTCACCGTTTCTTCAACTGCATGTAAAAGGATAATTTTCTATTTATTTTTTGTATACATACATGAAAATGTCAACTCTGTCCATATTCATATCACTCTTCTTTTAAGACAGACAGAACTTAAGTAGGTACTGTATATGACGGAAAAAGGATGTCCCTCCTCTAAAATCTGGCAATCCTGAGTGTACTGTACAATTAAACAACTTGAGGGGTTTACTGGGAGCCTGGAGATCTACACAGCTATGAGATGGACTAGAAAAAAGACCGGACTTAACTGAAAAACTCCTAGCCATAGAAAGCAGTTAGATGAGAAATAGAACTTGTGACCAGATACCGGTACCGTCATATGAATAAGTACCTACATAAATTATACTGGGTCTCGCAGAGAATCCAACTTATAGGAAATACTGGATGGATTTTGATTCATCACTCTATATTCTGTTGATTTGTCCAGATTTAAACTATATAAGGCAACCTTGGGAAACACATTTTGTCTCCAGAGGAGATTCAGGAAATCAAACCCAGCAGCATCATGAAGCTGGGTCATCCAGTGCGGTCTCCAAACATGATTTCTACTTATATTTTACGAGGCACACAATGGACCTTGTGCCTAAGCACTTTAGTACTGTAGTTGTTTATACCCTTAGTAAGTAGTATTAGAAAAATAGAAATATTAGTCTTGTGTACCGGTGGATTTGTACAATGCTGAACGCACAACCAGGTAGCTCTGCTAATTATGACTGGCTTATATCGCTAATAAATTTTAGCAGTGGTGGTGGTGGTGGTGGTGGTGGTGGTGGTGGTGGTGACGACGAAGAAGAATGAACGTGAACAAATCGGCGAACGAAAATATAAAGTCGGGTTAACTGGTTCGTCGCCAAACAAATATGTACTAACAAAATTAAATTATATTCCGTTTTTGTGTCCCTTTAAAATCACCATATATTGAAGAATTAATTAAAACGAAAATATTTCATATATTGGAATTATTAAAAACAGTTGCAATATAAATTGTCCGCACTACCATTTTCAAAGCAGTCAATCTACAGTGTCATCAATTATTCAAAATTCGATTTTGCACATTTAGCAAGTATGCAAAAATACCTCGCGAGGAAGGCAGTGGTATTCAGCTATAAGAATTTTACAATACGCGTCTCAGTTTTAACAGATGAATAATACTGTCACAATCCGAGTTTTCTTCTCATTTCAATTGTCATCTTGTGTGCAAGTAACACAAGTACTGCTCCAGTTTTAAATTTAGAAACTTAGAATTCCTCTAAGGCATGGGAGAGAAAATATGGTTTCAACATATGCGCAAAACTATTCTCCACCCACTCAAACTTCGTGGCGGCAACATAGTACAAGAAGGCTGCATATTATGCAAACCTCAAATAAAACAAACCCGTACAATTTCTTTTTAGATTTGAAAATAGCCCAAAAATGTTTTGTCACCGCAGTAATGATAAAGAAATAATTAATAAATATTAACATATAGGCTAATGCTTTTTAACTTTCGGACCAACAAGGAAAAATTTTCAAGTGCAAGATAATTATACACATTTAATCTGCGTTAGAAACAGAAGTGCCCGCAGGTTTCCATCTCAGTAGGGCACAACATTTTCTCGAAACCCATGATCTTCATTTTCAGGAGTAACATTTTATGCTGATTATATCTCTCCCGATCTAAAACGAAAACAACGCGCACATGGAAATATGCATCTCGACGTGATCACAATATGTTTTACAATACGTACTGTTCTTTTGGTGTCAGTTATACAAAACAATTCAACTGTAAAATTCAATTATTATTGATTTCACTAATACATAAAAAGCTGTAACTGTCGCATTTGGCTCGCATTATAGCCTGCAATCTAGCTTTTATTTATTTCTTCCTGTAATCACTACCGCTTTCCATTGACAAAGAATACCATGATACAATAAATATAGAGTAAATGCCTTGACGTTTAATGAAACATATTTTTGTTGTTACCAGTCAAAAATAACGAATTGAAATAGATTGAAACACACAATATAACGTAACGTCAAGAAGATATGAATTAAAGTCATGGTCCATACGGCATGATGCCTGAAAATAGCTATTGATCCTTTGAGTGTTGCAATTGTTAGATCTCTTAAAATATCTTTATGAAGGCCAAAAGATTTACAGAAGTCTACTAGGAACCAGGGTATGGTCCCACGGGCTCCTATCATTAGTCCCATAATGACAATGAATTCCAGATGATATTAGTCCTTATAGAAATTGATTAAGGTTCATATATATTCCTTTTTTTCTCGTTACTTCTTCTGACTGATGTTCATGCGATTCGAATCTCACGGTAGGGTTTATGATGTAACCTTCAAGAGAGGTAGGTTTAAAAGCAATTATGTCGATTCTTCGATTACTACCCTCACTGAATATGCCGTGTACTTCCTCATATACTGAATAACCTTTGTTACTTAAGGCAGTTGCTATTATAGATCTTACTGTATGATGCCGCGTATTTCGTAGAAGTTCACAGTTTGGACAGGCACCCAGGACATGGACTTTATATTGAAACAATGGGAACTGTCCGTCTGGGTAATAGGAATATGACTAAAAAAAATTATACATCTCAAACCTGCACTATTGCATTCTACTGGTTATAATAATGTAGTAACATAGGGATATTGCATCATCACATTTATAGGCCTACACTTCACAACTTTATGAAATTCTGCCAGGTTATATAGAGAAGACCAGTCTACCGTATTTGTGCAGTCCTCTCCTACTCTTTTTGATTGACCCAGTGACCGACCTCTGACACAAAAATGTATATTCATGAATTATCAGACGATAATTGAATATCTTGACCATTATTGCTTTTTATAAGAAGGAAGACTCAAGGTGTTACGATTTTATTCATTATGATTTAGTTGCAAGAGTGACTAGATGAGTGGGTGACAGGACAAAGAATGATTGGTTACGTAAATTGTTTCTCGACACTCTTAAAAATCAACTCCCATGTGGATGTATTATTATTCATTATATTATTATTTCTGCTAACGAACTATACAAGCTACGAGGAGGCATGGAGCAAATTTAATATGAAATGGCAATGGCAGGAGAAACTACTAGCAAAGCTTACAGTTACAATGAGGTGCAGACAAAATCATCTGGTAGGTTCATTTATCCAAAATAATAAAACATAACTAGTATTAGTTTGAGTTAGTATAGTCTTGAATTGTTGGTGCACTCTAAATTCAATGTTGTTCGATGTTTTTACAGTGTGGAAAGAACGATTTCGTTTTCACCTACGTGAGGCAACAAATTGCTTCAGTCAACTGGATTTGTAACAAAAGCCAACATTTGAATGACCTACTGTCCTGTACAAGTACTTCTTTATAAATTTTATCTGTTATAACTAGTAACTTACTCATTGTTTGAAGTTTCTTACATTTAAGAGTGTTTTGTCAAGTACAAACATGTGAAACCTATGACAACAAATTTTCATTCTTGTAATGGATACAATTTCACGTTGCTAAGTAACGTATATATGCAAAAGCGAGTTTAAACTTTACCCATCTTCCGTGGACGGCGCAAGAAGAATAGAAATGAGGAGTATTGATTATAGAAACAAGTAATGTAGAAAGGAGAAAAATGTTGATGATAGAAACAAGTAATGTAAGAAGGGAGACAAAATGGAACAGAAGGAGATATTTAGGTAGGTTTAGTTTAGGTGAACCTTTATTTTAAGACTCAAACTACATGGACTAATTAATGAAGGTAAGATGACAATAATGATAATGGAGTAATGGTGGAATGACAATAATGATAATGGAGTAATGGTGGAATGAAAGTTTCACGAAACATCATACCTATGATTGAGGTTCTAGCTGATAGGCCTACATATTCTATCACCAGGCAGTACATTTCACCTGACGATATGTGTCAGAGGAAGAATAATTATTGCATATATCTCAAGTTTGATTAGTAAACTGTTACTAGTCCACGTTGTATGCATTGAAGGAGGCAAGAAACTGGCTATTCTACCCCATTATCTTCAGACTTAGTTACCTAATGAGTAATGAATGCCTTATTGGTGTCACTTATGAGCTTCCAACCAGTCTTCGTACTGTTGACTAAACCTACGAAATATCTACAGTATATAAACGGCTTCATCGACATCTGTCCATCAAAACATCACAACTGTTTGGGATCGAACTTCAACCCCCATTGTGAATAGTAGTCATCTAACGCTAACGTCAAACTTCATTCCACTACCATATAACTTACATAGGTAAAATAACACTAAGTTTATATCGAAAGAAATTCTAGCTAAGCTCAAAGAAAGGCTAAACGATCTCTAAGGAAAACCAGTACTTAGGTAGCCTAAAAGCAAAATATGAAAATGTTACTTCCAAGTAACTCCATTCTCAAATTAAATACCGGTAATACAATCTCTTAATTTGAACAGACTTTCTTTCACATTAAGTCCTCCATACTTCAAATAACTGCGTGTGCATTACGATAAAATTTATTACCTACAATACATTCTGTTACAAAATGAGGAACAGTAAGTCTTCAAACTAAAGATTGTTAACGTCACTGAACACAACCTTGGTAAACAAGACTTGCCCATATTCCTGACAAGGCCGTCATTATCAGTTTCAATTCTTCAAAACCCGACAATGCTGCTGATAACACTTCACAAACCATTCGTTGTACACGTTACGAAATATCATATTAAGTTAATCACATATTGGTACGCTTAATGACTTACTTTATTTAGCCCACTGATTTTCTTTACAATTTAAAGTGTATTGGGCAATTGTGAGACAAGATGTGATTATGAACCAATGGGTAAAGATAATTGAAGCCAATTTTAAATTATATTTTAAAACAGTCTCAGGAACCAACCATCTCAAATATCGAAAATTTCCTGTACAGTAGACGCGATTAACCAGTCGTTTGAGCAGCAAACAGTCTATAAAGTACGAAATATCCTTCCTCTGCGGACTACCTCTACGTACAGAATTTAAATACTGTACTTCTCACAACACTTTATTCAGAAATATTTAAGCAACTTTTGATTTGAAATTTGGATATCAGCTGAACGAACTGATTCTAACGGCGGCGCATTATGAATGTATTCCACAGACCAACGCTTAATACTGAAAAATTGCAGTAATAGTTTAAGTTACACGATTCTTAAAATTAATCTTGATTTCTCGATTACAACACCCTACAACTTTACAGACTTCCCAGGTATAATTCTTGATACCCTACATTAGGACATCATACACCATAACAAATGTATATTCCATTCAAGCAGACAGTGCCAAGAGCGTAACAAACTTTAAGGACGATTTCCTTTGAGAATCACTAGGTGTTACACCCCTTTTGGAGCCTTCATTACATACCTTCTTCTGTTGTTTCTCCCATGCTGGATCGAGTAGTCCTTCTCGTTCCCATTCTTCTTCTGGTTCCATGTAACCGTCCCCATACTGATCTATATTATTCATGGCGTGATCGGTCATCGTTAATTCAATTTAATGATTCTCAGTGATCGAAAGGTCCCTTCCACGGCAGAAAATCGAGGCAGGGCGTCACACCTCCTCACGCACCGTACAAACCCTCCTACAGGGTTAGCTTCAACAGTTCCCTACCCGGCAGCAGTGCTTGCGGTGGCTAAAATGGGGAACCCACGTGACCACATCGTTTCATTTTGACGTTGAAACGATTTAAAGTTAATATAAAACTCTTAGTACATGTTTCAATTTTTACATTAAGATATTATTTACAATACCTCAATTAATTATCTACAAATGTGATACTTTGCAAATTATTTGGAACATAAAGAAAATGGTATTGGTCAGGCCTGGCAACCTGGCAAATTTGATTGATTAACCAAGCTTGAATACCTTCTCTCATTGGTCATTGCGTGTTTGTAACTTGAGAATAAACATGGCGGCGGCGAGTGGTAACACAAGTATGTTTATTTTAATATAGGTGTAGTATTAGTTAGAAATATTAAATTGTTTCTATATCTAGTAATAAATATTAAGTGTAAACTTTTAACCTATTGTAAATGCATTTGTGTTTGACGATCTTCTGTATACATTTTCTGATTGAAATGTGATAGTAATCTCAGATGCCTTTCTTTGACCTACGTAAGTAGAAATTAAATGTTATAATGTGCCAGAAAATTTTAAACTGGAATGTTGTTTTTCAGGTGCATGGATAAAATTTTTCACAGATGCTGGAATACCACCAGGAATAGCTGCAACATACGCGTTGACGTTCTCCAATAACCGTATACGTATGGACATGTTGCTGGACCTCAATAAAGAATATTTGAAAGATATGGGCATAACTCTCATGGGAGATGTGATTAGCATTTTACGACATGCAAAACAAGTTCATGAACAGGTAATTTACCACCCTATAGGCTATGTCTCATTTTTTGAAGTGACCGTGTAATGAACTGTAGTGTCAAGGAAGCTAACTTGTAATTAGGTCTACTATATATTTCACATTTCGTTCTATGAATGTGGCATGGTAATATAAAATTAATTTACATATATTTAAGTACGATAAAGATATTAGAAGTCATATGTCTGTTCATTATGAACTTTTATAGGTACCACCAGTGGGGGAAGTGGGGAAAAAACCAGAGGCGATATGCTACCCCAAGATTTTCCCCTGGCATACCTCTATTTAAAAAAAGACATACCTTCTCCCTTACAACATACACATACATAATGTATATAATAAATTGTTTCGTGCAATCAGTAACGCGAAACTTTGAAGCTTACGCAACACATTAAATTTCTTAATAAAATAATTTCAAGTTTCTTCAGTTAACTTATTTATTAGATTATTTTGCAGTGTCCACTGAGACATTATTTAAAATAATGTTAAAGCTTCAAAGTGCCTTACGTAATTATTAATAAATAGTGCAACAACAAAAATGACAGTCACTAAATTGGCAACAGTGACCACCAAAAGGTACAGACCATATAGCCTTGTATACTTGAAATACTACCGTTGTAAGCATTCTAGGGGTTGACTTATCAAATAAACATGTCTAAATACATGTTGAGGGTGTGGTTTAGATTTACGAAACAAACAGATATTACTCTTTGCTATGAAGAAATGTGTAAACAAATTTTTACGGATCACATTTTTTCAGCGACAGTATGTCATTTTTTACTAACGGTACGTTTTTGGCCATAGAAAGCAGTGGCAGTATTCCATACTGGTGCATACCGTCTCACTTCCCTCACTGGATACCACTACAGAAGGCAAATACATACATGCTAGTTATTGTTTTCGAATGCTTTGATAAAAAACCCAAGATTGCTTAAGTTGATGAAATTATTTTGTACTTCGTTTCATATGTGTTGTCTTCTTCATATAATTACTTCTACGCTTTCTCTTCACCAGTTCATAACCATCCTTTGCAGTTGAAAGCATCTGTAAATAAAACATTAGTATTTAGAAGCTGGAAGTATAGACCTATTTTATATCTACCATAGGATGAAAGGTGCTCTCTCTTTCTCTGACAGTAGGGTACTGGATGTATAGTAACATAGCACTATGACTTACCTACTTATTTATGGATTTTTAAGGAACCCGTAAGTTCATTGCTGCCCTCACATAAGCCTGCCATCAGTCCCTATCCTGAGCAAAATTAATCTAGTCCCTACCATCATATTCCACCTCCCTCAGATCCATTTAATATTATCCTTCCAACTACGTCTCAGCCTCCCCAAAGGTCTTTTCCCCTCCGGCCTCCCAACTGACACTATATACATTTCTGTATTCGCCCATACATGCTTATTTTGGGGTTTCGTAACACTAGCACTATGACTATTTGGTTTATATTGAATCTTTTTATTTTCTTTCCCCAGAAGTAATAGTTCGATATTTTTAAAGGATACTACACATTTTTCTTAAATTTATTTCCATATAAGTAAAGTGTTGGAAAACTTTATTTTGGTGCAGAATGACCTGCACTGTTGTCGCTGTCTCTGAAATGGTATCACCCATTGCGGCACTCATAAGACAAAATTGTATCTTTTAAGTACAAAGTGAACGAGAATAATCATTGTTCAATTTTCATTTGTTGTGGCATTTGCTGTTTATTTTTTCTAGGACTTTCTTCATTCAGGTTCAGATTTTTATTTTTTTATTTTCGAATTTACTCTATAGTCCACTTGTGAGAATGAACATTTTAGATTAGGATGAAAAAAATGTGTTCAATTTATTTTAACTTATGTAGGATTATATTATATAATGATAATTTTAATGAAAATATTATTCTCAATGACAGTGTTATAATAGTTTCATTATTTTCAGACTGCAAGGGACAAAATTCTTGCAACCTCAAGTAGTGTACCTTCACCTAAGTCAACTCGTAAGTTGTGCTTCATTTATATTAGAAGAGAATTAATTGTATGACCTTAAATAAAAGTTATTTACTGCCTTTTTTTCTAGCTAGACTAGATCAATCATGGGTAATTATGTACTGTAGTAAGCCATCAACCAGGTCATCTTCCTGCAGTAGAGGTCCAGGACACATAATCAAATATATAAGTACATATATTTTAATTTAACTTTTAACGTTTTCTTATGATTGATATATTCTCACGGCTCTTTACCCTCTAATGAGAAAGTAATTCCCTGGATCTCTGTTGCGGGAAAATGGAGGCTTTTCCTGTGCTTATACATAATTATTCAGTCATATTAATCATTTCTAATGCATATGTATTTAATGTTTTAGCTGCAACCCGAATGCTGGATCATTATATAAAAAAATCAAACCCTTCTTCAGTTGATGATGATAATGAAGATGATGAATCAACTACACAAAATGGTAAGTTTAGAGTTTTATATCAGATAAAAACCAATGAATATTCTCAGTTGTGCTATAGCAAAGCTGTATGTTTAAGACGAATATGTATTTTAAATTTCTAAGGTACAGTAAGTTAGTTCCATGAACACGTAAGACATTTTAAATTTAAATTTAACTATCCGAAATCCAGACGTTTCTTCATTGAAAAATATAGCCTACTTAATAATAATAATAATAATAATAATAATATATCTCCGAATGTATTTGCATTAAGATATCATCAACTGTTAGATATGTAGAATGTAAATTGATTGCTGTAGTATGCTTCGCTAATGTTGAGATAGCTTTTAATTGTTTATTGTAAACTTTCATATTGTGTTTGTTATGTATTCTGGATCCTTGGGGTTAGCTGAAAGTATCGTCACATGTTCCTTATCTTGAAAATTTGTTGTATTGACTTGTTACAGCAGTTCCAGCAGAAAAGCAAAAACCTGCTGTTACAAATGCAGCAGTTTTGAAGCCAAAAAAGCAGATTTTGAAAACAAAATCCGAGGATACTGTGGTAACACCTCCATCTAAGAAAGTGCGCCGAGTACTTCCAGAACATGAAGGTCGCTACAAGATTACAATGCCATCTGGCTCAACACCACGGACTCAGAGGATCTTAGCTAAGCAAGGCCTGTGTAAGTATATATAATGTTGTTGTTGTTGTTTTCTAATGCCAGGCGTTTGACAATAAAGTCGTTTGACCTCTTGCACTCCAATATTTTTCAAAGATATTATCATGACCAGCCAATGAAGCACAGATTTTGAGGTGTTCCGAATCCATTTCTTGGTTTGAGTTGCACAATGGGCAGTTAGGGGACTGATATATTCCAATTCTATGCAGGTGTTTAGCCAAACAATCATGGCCAGTTGCCATTCTAAATGCAGCTACAGACGATTTTCGTGGTAAATCGGGAATTAACTGTGGATTTTGATGCAGAGAGTTCCATTTTTTCCCTTGGGATTGTGTTATCAAATTTTGTTTGTTGAAGTCTAAGTATGTAGATTTAATAAATCTCTTCACAGAGTAATACGTAGATTTAGTAACAGGTCTGTAAGTAGCAGTGCTGCCCTTCTTTGCTAAAGCATCCGCATTCTCGTTTCCCAGGATTCCACAATGGGATGGTATCCATTGGAATACAATTCTTTTATTGAATGATATTAATTGAGAGAGCATTTTAGTTATTTCTGCTGTTTGAGATGAAGGTGTGTGTTTAGAGACGATTGATAGAATAGCTGCTTTGGAGTCTGACAGTATAACTGCATTCCTAAATTTATTGATGTGGCATAGAAGAGTCCTGAGACATTCACTTACTGCAATGATTTCACCATCAAAACTTGTTGTTCCATATCCAAGAGATCTATAAAGTGAGAAGAGACAGCTCGTAACACCTGCACCAGCACCTTGTTCTCTGGAGATCAAGGATCCGTCGGTGTATAAATGAAGGCAGTTTTGTGGAGGGTACCTAATATTAATTGTCTCTAAAGACAATTGTTTCAGTATTTCAGTGTTTGCTTCTGATTTCAGTATTTCTTCTGTTAAATTTAGGTTATATTCTATATTTAATTTGTAAGTTTTCTTTTAAATTCGGGATATTGATTTTCTGTTTTAATTCTTGAACAATGAATATGAAACTTTTTTGAGTTTTCAATCTACAGAGAGGGCTGTATGAATGTCAATTGTTTCCTAGTAATCTGATAAGTTTTTCATATTGAATCAGTGAAGGTTTCCAATGCCAAGAACTTAATGCCAGGAATATAATGTGTGTATATAATTAGAGTGCAAAAGTGCATTTATATTATAATGAAGTTAATAAACTGTAGGGCAGTGGCGTCGATTCTTCTTGGATGTTAGTCTTCTTCAGATTCATATGAGCTCTGATTACATTTCTCAATGTAAGATGATTATTTTGCTTATAACATATTTAAGAACCGGTAGTCTTAGATATAAATTATACTTAAACAAACCACTGAAAGATTGCCAGTAGTACTGAAAGCAGTTAGCAGAGACAGTAGATACAACTCAGAGTGCAATTTTATTCTGCTCGGATTTGCTAAGGTCATTTGTTGTTAGGAATGCAGAGGTTAAAGAAGGAATGTTATTTGTACCATATCACTTCAATTTTCCTCTGTCTTCTTGCTCATTACTCGTTCACTTTGGCCTTATATGCTTAGTTTTTAGTGCTGTTGTTGAATATTGGTATAAGTTTTTTATAAGGCACTGGAACTAACCAAAGACATTTTCTTTCTAATACAGAGTTGCATAATCCTTTCAAATACAGTAAAACCCTGTTTTAACATTCTCGTTTTTAAGGAATAATCTGTTAAGTCCCAGCCAAATTACCATAAGAATAATGTAATTAATTCCCACTTTTAAGAAAACTGGTTTAAGGAAAATCCTGCTTTTAAGAAATACTTTTCAAGTGAATTTTCTGATAATGAAGTCCGAAATATCGAATCGATTTTCAATAATGAATGATACCAGCATATTCAATAGTGCATCTCAATTGATAGTAATGTGGTGCCACATGGCAGTATTATTCTTTATAGTACTTTATGGTCTTGCTTTGCATTGCTTTCACAGAGTGGTTGCTTTGCTTGCTTTGTTCTCGCGAGTTGTGTGGATCCTGTTTCCAAGTTTTTTGTTAGTTTATGCATCATTATAATGACAACTAAATGGAAGAAATTAACTATCAGACTGAAAGTGAAAATAATAAGTTATTCTCAAATAACACTATTGCATATGGCAGAAGACACAGTTTGTCATCTACTTTATTATGGAGAATAATGAAAAGAAGAAAGAAATTTTCAATGCTGAGTTTTAGTATGGTGTCCGCACATGTGGAGTAACGGTTAGCACGTCTGGCCAAGAAACCAGGTGGCTCGGGTTCTATTCTTGGTTGGGGCAAGTTATCTAGTTGAGGTAACCCAAAATGAGCAAATGCTGGGTAACTTTCGGTGCTGGACCTCGGACTCATTTCACCAGCATTATCACGTTCATCTCAATCAGATTCTAAATAGCCTAAGATGTTGATAAAGCGTCTTAAAATAACCTACTAAAATAAAAAAAAGGTTCAGTATGATTTGGGTTCAACCAAACAAAAAAACATTCATGCCTCACTATTTGAAGAGTTGAAAAATTTATAATGAGATGTATTGCAAATAATAATTGTAGGCTTAATTAAATAATCATAATGTTGGTACAGTACATAACACACATGTTATATTTCATACGCTTTTAGAAGACATATGAGGCAGGAATAGACAGAGCTTGTATAGGGTGATTGGTGTATGACAGGAGTGCGATATGGATATGCATTAATTGTATAAGTTATTTGACACGTAACGAATTCTCTTTGTCTTCCTCTCTCTCTCTCTCCCACTAGGAGTTTGACAACAGCACAGTAATGTTGGATGAGTATTCACTGAGCTTATATGTTTTCTAAAAACGTATGTAGTATAGTATTAGTTATTTTAGCCTTTCCTTTCCATTTTATATAAACCCCCTTTGAATGAAAAAAAAAAAAAATCCCTCAAGAACTCTAAAAACGTATGTAGTACAGTACTAGTTATTTTAGCCTTTCCTTCCCATTTTATATAATCTGTGCTTCAGTGGCTGACCATGATAATATCTTTGAAAAATATTGGAGTGCAAGAGGTCAAATGACTTTGTCAAATGCCTGGCATTAGAAAACAACAACATATAAACCCATTTGAAGGAGAAAAAAAAAGTAATCTCTCAGGGATCGTTAAAAGGGAGTTCTACTGTAAATGAATGTGGGTAAAAATTTCAAATATAGAGGTCAAAATATTTCACACCTTCTGTTTTCAATTGGTATGCTGAATGATTTTTTTCCTTCTCAATATATTAAAACAGCAGGATAATTGCATAGAGTTTCAAAATGATTTCTCATAAATGTATGCTTTTACAGTAAATCAGAAGAAGAAAACCGTATTTGACAGACTTGGAGATGGTTCAGTTACAAGTACTACAGAAAATGAAGGACCAAGCATAACAATTACAGGATTGGGACTAAACATTGTGAAACCCGCAATCTCTACATCAGAGAAGGTGAGAATTTTGTTATAAGTCTTACCGTATTGTTGTGGTAGGTTAAAAAGCATATATCGAATTCACCAAACCCCTTGCTAAATGAGTATCAGAAATATTTTCTCGTGAGTAAAAAAATGCATATTGAACAAATAAGAATACTAATTGTTAAGACATTTCATTGCAGCAGTCTTCAGTGTTCTCACGCTTGGGTGAGAAACCCCAGGTATCTTCAACTTCTAGTCAGGACAAGTTAGAAGACGAAACATATTTAGAAGATGATGTCCCAATCTCATTGCCTTATGCAGGTGTTCTCAAACAAGATGCAAAGAAGAAAATTGTGAAAAAAATCCAAATTCAAAAAGGTAAGGTTATTGTAAGTCAGATCTATCTTTGTATATCACCTGAAAGAGTTGAAATATCCAAACCTTTATGATCAGATATGATTTTTTTCGCTTCATTAACTTCAAAATGTGTGACTAATGGATAAAAATTTGGGGTTTAACATTTTCATCCCTGACCAGCCTCATGGTCTAGTGGTCAGAGCTTCTGGCTATAGTTCATGAGGTCCTGGGTTCGATTCCCAGTTAGAGCACAGGAATTTTTCCTTAAAAGGGATTATTCCTGTGTTCGTCCATGGTCTGGAATTAGGTTAAGTTTAGATTTAAGACCTCTCCTGGCACCACATTATCATAATCATCCTATCACATCATCGGGGTAATGTAACTCCGCCTTCCAGGCGCCCCAACCTCAGAAGTGAGTTACAACTAAGCCATTGCCAGGTGAGAAGACCAGAAATGTCGAAAAGACAACCTGGTGGCATTGAATAATAATAAAAAAAATTCATCCACTAGTCTTATTATTTTATTAGAGCTGTCATCACATGCTATTTATTTCGATGCAAAGTGACTGATCTTAGAAAACAGGACATTATTATATTATCAAAGTTTAATGGATATATTTTTGACATTGAAATGTCCGTATATTTGGTTGGTTTCTATCCCAACTCAATGTTAAGTTATTTTCGACCATATCTTGAGATTATCATATCTTTTCAGCTATAATCTACAGAATACAGTACCTGTTTTGCCCACTGATGAATTATTATATGAAAGATTTCAGAGGAAAGTTAATTTATTTACATTATAATGAATGTTCAACATGAGCAGACGAATTTATGGAACTGAAAATGAAATTATTGTAGTCACATCTTTGTGTGAACTTTGTAAGAGGGCTTAAAAACACGGGGAAAGAAAGCATAATACAGTTAGATTACAATGAGTGTTACATGCATGCTTCATATCATAACATCTTGCCAAGAAACACAGTGTAGCAGATAAGGTGAAATCACACTACCACCAAAAAGAAAATCTTTTTATTCTTATCTACCATGGGGCAAAAAGAAATTATTGCAAACAATTTTTGAAGTATTTAGAAAAA
This sequence comes from Periplaneta americana, assembly GCF_040183065.1. Classification (NCBI taxonomy): domain Eukaryota; kingdom Metazoa; phylum Arthropoda; class Insecta; order Blattodea; family Blattidae; genus Periplaneta; species Periplaneta americana. The sequence continues at coordinate 59,078,967 of NC_091129.1, read as the reverse complement.
GTCGAAGTATTTTCTGGAGCTTCTTGATAAGGAGTGTGAAATAGCTACTAAATGCTATGTCAGAGTACTAATTCAATGAAGAGAATCAGAATCAAGAAGATGATTTCATAATAATCTAATGGAACTTACATCACTCCATAAAAAAAAACACATGCGAACGTATATAATACATACATATACATACGTGTTTCACAGTATTATAGATACAAACTGCAGGGCTGAATGGAGAACAGCAAACGAGGCAAAAAGTCCTAATAAACATAGGTCCTGAAAACAGTCTTTTACAAAATATATGGGGTTTTATTATGTCTCATCAGTACAAGTACTGTGGGATAACATAACATTCGATATGCACTGGAGGAAGAGAGCATTATAACGTATGCAGTGTGATCACTATTCATGATAAGACGGGCATCAGCACAGTTCCTCATAGACAATTATTGTACATGTTCGAATATCCCTGGTGTGTCTATACTGTGTTGACAGCCATTGACAGTGCATTCCCAGAGTTTAACATCAACAGGGCTGGAATACACAAAACATTTCAAATATCTGTAAACAAAAAAAATCCAGAAGATTGAAGATGGAGGAGCTGGGAGGCCAAGGTTTTTTTTTTGTGAGTCATGACTGACACACCTGTTGTGGAAATATGTGCATAAGAATTCTCGAAAGTTCATGTACCATAGCACCTGCTTTTCCCATCCAAAAGGTCATGTAGTTCATGTTGGAAAAACTGGAGGTATGCACGACCATTAAGTCTGCAATGTAAGAAATGAGATTACAAATATAGGTGGTGCCCATTCCATTCCCTGTCCATTGCATTAATCACTGACTAATCGGACTTGAGATATATGCAACAATTGCTCTTCCTCTGACATATCGTCAAGTGAGATGTGCTGCCTGATAATAGAATATTTTGACTTTAAGCTACAATTATTGATTATTTTATTTATACCAGTGGTGTTAAAATTTTAGAAGCAAAAGAATTAGGTGGTGAAAATTCAACATTATTCAGCTACATTCTGGATGTATTGAATACCAGTCAGATAAAGACGAACTGTTAACATTATGTGCTGCTGATAGTACTAACTGCGATATTCCAATTTGGCATAGCTTTAAGATCAGTCAAAACGAACTTTTTGTTCTCATTTTGCTAATAAGTTTAATTCCTTATACTCCTTTCTGTAACTTCAAAGAACGCACTTTTGGATTGTGAAATAACGGGAAGAAAAAGTTTTGAAACCAATCCCAGCAATACTTCTTGTTTTATTCACAAAATATTTCAGTAATGTACTTTTAAGTGATATTTTCATAATTTCCGTCTTTATTTCCTCAATGGCACATTTTGTTAATGAAGCAGCTTTTCTTTTCACTTGAAAACAAAATGCATACTGAGGAATGGCATGGCCAAAGATGAAAGAACTTGGGATCAATGTACAATGTGGCACACAGTCAGAATACAGATTGTAGTTTTCTCCATAGATTCTAAGCTCTGTGGTTTCCAACACGAAATATAAATTATATTTAATCTTCAAGAAATAAGTTTATTTTATAAATTCTTGCTGGCATAATTGCGCATTTTCAAGCATTCAGTATGAACTTACCTATAAAAAGTTTGTATCTAATCAAAATATTTCCTGCAATAAATGTAATATTACAAAAAATGCAAGTGACGTGAAGTTCGAGTAAGCCGACAGTAGAATACTGCTCCTTTGAGTATTGATATAATAATGATAATATAGGCCAAATTTGATTAAAAACTAAATTACTTACATAAAAGCAGAGTTAAATATTTCAAATTAATTTTCTATTGCCTACTAAACATACAATATGAATTTTGAACAAAATTTAATAAAACAAATATTGACTACTCCATATTGCAATTATTCATATGTCGCATAACCCACTAGGATTGAAATCTTACTGTATTAAAATCTATACAAATTGTAGAAACTGAAAAAATGATGCTAAAAATGCTGCATACCACTGTTATCATGTTTAATATCTTAAGCCAGGTTTGTAAAACTTGCATATACCTATATAATTTTAAAATGACACTGCTAAATGGGCAATAACACCGAAACCTTGAAATTTTAAAATTAACTTTCCTTGAAAATATTATTACACTGAATACTTGCTTTACGACTCGCTACACATTATGAGTGACTATAAACAAACCCACTTTTACAGGACTCTTAACAATATTACATATTTTGTACACTACTGTAATTTAATTTGTAAGTTTCTATAGGACAATAGTACTACAGCTTGTTTTAAATACTTCACACCATTCTTGTTTATTATTTTGAAAAATAAAAATACTGTATTGGATTGTAGTACTTAGTGAAATACTAAGTAAACTAGTATAATGTAAAGTGATTAAATTACATAATATACTCCTCACAATTAAGAATGTAGGTTGCAGTCTGTTTTTTTTTTTTTTTCTGCTTTTGTTTTGTAAAATACTGCATCTGTAAATCATTCTCAGTTCTTCCTTAACCAAACCAAATTTACGAAACTCATCAGGTTTCATTTTACCACTCTCAGTTTGTTTTATAACATGAACTTTATCTTCCACACTTGAAACTCTTCTTTTCTTCACTCCTTGCCCCATTGTACTGTATGTGACATCTGTTTGCAAACTGATTTGAAGATACAGTCTGAACTGAATGGATTACAGTATGGTACATTTTGAGGTTGGGTGATGTCAGTGAACATTAGAATTAAGTAAGAATAGGTGTTCCTATACTACAAATGACAAACATTGATCACATACCTGATCTAATACAAATGATGTATGTGTTATAGCCAGAATGTAGATATCAGAGTAATGTACCATTCACTTCCAATCTAATGGTTGCTATCATTCAAGATACACCACACAAATTATATACAATTTGTTTTTGTTTTCTAATGCCAGGCATTTGACAGTAAAGTCATTTGACCTCTTGCACTCCAATATTTTTCAAAGATATTGTCATGGTTAGCCACTGACGCACAGATTTTGAGATATTCTGAATCCATTTCTTGATTTGAGTTGTACAATGGACAGTTAGAAAACTATGCAAATGCTTGGCCAAACAGTCATGGCCTGTAAAAGGTAAAGGTATCCCCGTAACATGCCATGAAGGCACTTGGGGGGCATAGAGGTAGAGCCCCATGCTTTCCATGACCTCGGCACTAGAATGAGGTGGTGTGGTCGGCACCACGCTCTGACCGCCTTTTACCCCCGGGAAAGACCCGGTACTCAATTTTATAGAAGGCTGAGTGAACCTTGGGGCCGTTCTGAAAGTTTGGCAACGAGAAAAAATCCTGTCACCACCTGGGATCGAACCCCGGACCTTCCAGTCCGTAGCCAGCTGCTCTACCAACTGAGCTACCCGGCCACCAGTCATGGCCTGTTGCCAATCTAAATGCAGCTACAGACGATTTGCGTGGTAAATCGGGAATCAATTGTGGATTATGATGCAGAGAGTTCCATTTTTTCCCTTGAGATTGTGTTATCAAATTTTGTTTGTTGAAGTCTAAGTATGTAGATTTAACAAATCTTTTCACAGAGGAATACGTAGATTTAGTAACAGGTCTGTAAGTAGCAGTGCTGCCCTTTGCTAAAGCATCCGCATTCTCGTTTCCCAGGATTCCACAATGGGATGATATCCATTGGAATACAATTCTTTTATTGAGTGTTATTAGTTGAGAGAGGGTTTTATTTATTTCTGCTATTTGAGATGAAGGTGTGTGTCTAGAGACTATTGATAGAATAGCTGCTTTGGAGTCTGACAATATAACGGCATTTTTAAATTTATTGATGTGGCAGGGAAGATTCCTGAGACTTTCACTTATTGCAGTGATTTCTCCATCAAAACTTGTTCCATATCCAAGAGATCTATAAAGTGAGAAGAGACAGCACGTAACACCTGCACCGGCACCTTGTTCCCTGGAGATCAAGGATCCATCGGTGTATAAATGAAGCCAATTTTGTGGAGGGTACCTAATATTAATTGTCTCTAAAGACAATTGTTTCATTAGATCTGCATCCATCCATCCATCTCTTCACGTGAACTCTGAGGTAATTTAATTTTTGGCATAGTTTTTCTTTTGAAAATGACAAACGGTGGTAATTTCCTTCCATCCGCTGTTACTGTTGGCATCACTGTGCAACGGATTTTCTCATAACTGGTTGTGCGTATTATCACACTACTTTCTCCCTTTTTAGTGATTGTTGTGTTGGTCGGCATATCAAAAAAGATCGGTGTCTGGTCCGCATTCTGTATTTGTGAAAAATAATTCTTATCCTTTCTCATCTTTATTACGAATTTATGGTCCTAAGAGAAAGCCTTTCCTTCTCATGAAATGAAGGCCCAAACTCTACTTGCTTTAAATTCACCAATGCCCATACTAGCTGCGAGTCACGTGCTTTGTAATACATCATTTCATGTGACACTCCGATTCCATTGTTTCTTAACTCCATTATGTATTCCACTAGTTTACTTTCAATTTCTGGATACTTACCACACTTTGGACCAAGAAATGATTTCTTGATTTGTTAGGGGGTTTCTAATAGTGATTCTTTTTGTTTTCGCCACTTATGCACATTACACTCTGAGACGATAATTTCTCGACCAGCGGTTGTTTTACCGTATTCTTCCGCGAATTTGATAACTTTCAGCTTAAAACTTGCTATATAACTTGAATATTTCGGTCGGTTCTTATCTATTGTCGAAACACAATTTTATCAACACAACTGATTACTGCAGATGTCCTAAGAATACTGCGTTGTTAATTTGAGAGTACCTATATTTTGTGCGTATAAAAAAAACCAATCACAATTGCAGTGGTACCATGCATTGTTGTTTAAAAACTTGAATTTAAACATAAGCAGTGCATCCAATCTTACGACTTTCGATATTATTAAAACAATCTTTGTTTGAAATGAGATGCATCTATTATGTGGGATTTTTTTTTATTTATTTTAACGCGAATAATTGGAGTGTGTCTATTATGCGGGGTTGTCCATTACACGGGTAAATATGGTAATAATTAGGGGGAGATTTGAATAGTAGAGTTGGGAGAGGAACAGACGATGTTGTTTGTCCATATGAGAGAATACCGAGAATGATAATAGACAATGTTTAAAAGAGAAGTGTAAAGTGAATATTATAATAACAATAATAATAATAATAATAATAATAATAATAATTTTATTTGAAAGATAATAATAGTACACTTTTGGTTGGCACTCCTGATGAAGCAAAAGCTTGTGGCCGGGAGTGGAATTTACATTAAATAATGAAAAAGTAATGTTACACGCTTAAGCCTACACTAAAATAATGTTTTAATTGTTTAATTTAATTAATCAAATATAAGTAAGCAAAAGTAAAGTGAAAAATACCAAAATAATAATACAAGAATGATCTTGTTATTATGAATTCAATGTTTAAATATCGAGACATACGCAAATATGCTTGGGAACAACATACCAAAAGTCTTCACTCAATTATTGACTATGTAATTGTTAGAAAAGAGAGGAAGATAATTGTTCGAGATGTCAAAGTAAAACATGGACCAGAATGTGGATCTGATCCTTACATGTTAACTTCAAAGATGGTATGCCCTTTAAATAGGCATGATATAAGAAAGGAATGGAATTTAGAAACTAGAAAAACCTCGATACAACATACATTTGTTACAGGACGAAAGCATTAGAAACCTTTTTGCCGAGTGCCTTACAGAAAAATGATATTTCGAAAAGATTGGGTTTCCATTAGTATTTATGAACAATGAATAAAATGTATCCATGATGCTGCAATGGAAGCACTTAGTACAGAAAATGGCAGACAGCATAAAAATAATTGGATGAATACCAAAACTCCTGAAATAATAAGAAAAAATAAAAATGTATATGAAAAATACCTAAGCTCAAAAAAAGATTATGATTACCAAGGATATGTCATATTGAAAAGACAAAACAAAGTACAGGTCAGGAAACAAAAGAAGGAAATGTGGGATAAAATATGTGGAGAAATTGAGCATACTGTAGGCTGTGTAAGATCAGCTCAAGTCTGGAGAACTCTTAAGAAAACTATGTGATACAAACATATGAAGATATTTTAATTTTGTACAAATGAATAATTTTAAAGTGGTTCTAACAGGAACCAGAAAAGAATATTTAGATTCTATTTTAATACTGGGAAGAATAACTGTATGGATACTATTACAAAAGATGAGGTACTGAATGTTTTAAAAAGGCAAAAAATGGAAAAGCTGCAGGACCAGGAGGAATAACAATAGAACTAATTAAATATGGAGGACCAAGTATTATAAGAATATTAACTACACTATTTAACCAGGTAATAGAATGAGATCCAATTCCTTCTGATTGTTAATTGTCTTGTATTATAAAGGGGACCCAACAAATTACAGAGGAATTTGTGTCATGGCAACTACTAGCAGAATTTTAAGTACAATAATTAAGATCAGATTAGAAGAATTAATGAAGCTTGAAATATTAGATCAAGTAGATTTACAGTAAGCAAATCATGACTCGACAATATATTTGTAATTCGATTACTGAGAAAATTTAGCAAGAGGTAAAGAAATTTGAATTTTTAATTCATTTTTATGTGTATTCCAATAAGTCATATAATAATAATAATACAAAAATGTGAAATTTTGATAGTTTATTCTTTGATTTATTTATTATAGCAAAATGTCAAAAAGAAGTTCATATGATGTGCTCAACCCACAAATTGCCCAGCCCACAAAATTTTAATAGGCCTATTGAGTTTACTGCTTTAAAGAACTCCTCATATTGTTTTCTTCAAAGTGTAAATCGGCCTAGTCATCATACTCAGTTTTTCCATGAGATTTCAGCACAAGTTTCGTTTGTGTATCGCATTTTGCAGACTGTTACAAAGAGATAAAGTAGAAATACATTTTGTGGGTTGGACCATTTGTGCACTGAGCACCTCATGTGACTTTTATAGACCTCGAAAAACCTACGATTCTGTAGCCTATCAAGTCGGTGATTCTAGCATTGATGGAATTGTTGATAGCAGGATGATATTTTGACAAGATGAGACCGAGGATTCGCCATGGGTTACCTAGCATTCCTCCTTCCCATAACTATGATACAATATTGGTACCAACATTGGCAACAGGCCATGATTGTTTGGCCAAACACCTGCATAGAATTGGAATATATCAGTCCCCTAACTGCCCATTGTGCAACTCAAACCAAGAAATGGATTCGGAACACCTCAAAATCTGTGCTTCAGTGGCTGGCCATGATAATATCTTTGAAAAATATTGGAGTGCAAGAGGTCAAATGACTTTATTGTCAAATGCCTGGCATTAGAAAACAACAACAACATTGGTACCAACATTCTTAGGTGATGTGAATAACTATTCCATGTCTGGGCAGTACACTGCGACTTTTCCAACACAGTGTGCTATAAAGAGTATCATTTGCAACATGACAAATGAACTGAATTGTTGTGAATCACATAAAATGTATGAGAAAGTAGTGTTATCTTCGTAACACATTTTATTAATGTAAGGATATTGATGCAAATACAGTATATGAGGATAGCATATTAGGTCACTGACAAAATTGAAAGCTAATAATCAAGACCCTCACCTTCTTATACAATTTCTTGTTACAGTTAAAGTACCCACAATGCAGGCTGATCTTGAATCTGCTCGACAGCTTATAACAGAGGATGGACGTGTGGTATCAAAAGCAGTTCAAGTACAGGAGCGACTTGGAGCATCAGTCTCTGACAGTCTGGGTTTACTTAAATCTGCAAATAATGTGAAAGTCGTTAAGAAGATTGTCAGAACAAATAAGACAACTGCAGGAATTTTAGGTAAGGTCATGATACTGAGCGGTTGATTAGTTGGGAATTGGGTAACCAGATATTGTTGATTTTGTAAATTCACATTTGAAAACTGCAGTTTTCAGTTCTAAGGCCCAGTTTTATAAATATGGTTAATCTAAAGATTATGTTAAACCTAAGTTAAACCTACCCATGAGTTTAACTCAATGACCCGTATTACAGAGTCTCGGTTAAGTTAAACTATAGTGGAATACAATTGGTATTACTGCTAGGAAAGAAAAAAAGACGATTACAACTGTTCAATTATATTATTGATTTAAAATAGCCGACGCTTATGGAGAATCTTCATTAAGAAATATCTTTGTTCTTCGATATCAGAGAGAGTATCATAAAAAAGACCTAAAAAGGACCAATACCGCGTATTTCAGTATGCTTGTCAGACTTAACCTCAAATAGTTTCTTAACGCTGGCTACCAACATTATACTCCCAAACACATGCAATCAAACTAAACCTTGCATGACCATCCGCGACGTAACTCCATACAGAATCAACTGAGTAATGAAATAATAATATTAGTGTGCGTATTTTATGTGTTGCCAGAATATTTATGAAACAGAATTCAGTCAAACAATAAAATCATTTTTACGAGTCTAGTAAAATTAGGTAATATTATTAGTATGTTTATAAATCAGGTCCCATAGTAAATTTTACCAGGAGACTGTCTGTCACACACAGTACAATGCGCAATAGGTTTATAGTAGATTTATGGACACCTCCGAAATCTTCCATCATTTTCAGTATGCCTGCTACAAGAGGAAAAATAGCGCAGTGTAACTAGTAACTGATGAGAGATTCAACAGAATATTTTCAAAAATAAAAAAAGCAGTCATTTATCTTTTCAAATAATCTTTAAATTCAAACCCTAAAACACATATTTTTGCACTTTCTTGTTTTTCTGTTGATGTTGTATCCAAGTTTCAATTTTTCGAAAAAAGGTTAGGACTATAAGCCTAATTCTGAAGGCTAGGACTGTCTGTTTCGAAAGCCTCAATCTGTTTTAAAACTTATGTTCATTTATCTATATTTCAAAGTGGTACACTATATTTCGAAAAATTCTTGGCCGCCGTGTAATATTAATCACTCACATATAGTTACTCATAAGTTCTTGGAAAACATCTGCAATATCCATGTATATTGCGGGAACCGCTGCCTTGAACTGTAGTTTAACGGCAGAAAATTGCCGATCAAGTTAACTCAAGATTAACTGGTAGTTAAGGTTTATAATACGAAGCAGAACGAGAAACTTCAGTTTAAACTGAACGTAAGGTTTAAATGGCGTTTATAATACCGGCCCTAAGAGATGTACTTACAAATGGATTTAGAGAACCTGGAAGTTCATTGTCGCCCTCACATAAGCCCACCATCAGTTCCTATCCTGAGCAAGATTAATCCAGTCATTACCCCAACTCTCTCAAATCCATTTTAATATTATTTTCCATCTACGTCTCAGCCTCCTCAAAGATCTTTTTCTTCACTCTGTATGCATTTTTGGGTTCACCCATATGTGCTACATGCCCTGCCCATCTCAAACGTCTGAATTTAATGATCCTAATTATGTTAGGTGAAGAATACAGTGTGTGCTGTTCTGCATTGTCTAACTTTCTCCATTCTTCAATTGAATAAGTTCATTACTTTTCAGTCAATTACTTATCATATAATATTTAAGGAGTGATTCCTTTATGTTACATATGTATGAACATTTTCATCGCACATGCGATATCATCAGATACATTTTTTATAATTAACCAATATATTAACCTCATTTATAACAATGCATGTAAGCATAGTGAACATCAAATATCAAATATCCATAAAATAAAACAATAAAACAAGAATGAGTAGTTAAGGTTAAAATACAAGATAAAATATATGAGTAAAAACATTTACAAATTATGTTACGAGCTTTCATTTGTTTTGTTTATTAAATGTGTCTATAATTGATCTTGTTTATTAGTGCAAGTGCAAGCTCATTTACAATTTTAATCATATACTTTTGTCTTTTTGGGATTTACTTCCAAACCTATCTCTTTACTTGCTTCAATTTCCGTCTTTTCCCTAATAGTTTGTGGGTTTTCTCCTAACATATTCACATCATCTGCATAAACAAGCAGCTGATCTAACCCATTTAATTCAAAACACTCTGAGTTTTCCTGCACTTTCCTAATGGCATATTCTAGAGAAAAGTTAAAAAGTAAAGTTGATAGTGTATCTCCTTGGAATTGGAAAAGTGTCAGACAGAAACTGGCCTACATTATATGGACTCTGCTGTATGTTTCATTGAGAGACATTTTAATTAATCGAACAAGTTTCTTGGGAATACCAAATTCAATAAGAATATTGTATAAAACTTCTCTCTTAACCGAGTCATATGCCTTTTTAAAATCTATAAATAACTGATGTACTGTGTCCTTATATTCCCATTTTTTCTCCAATATCTGTGCAATACAAAAAATCTTGTGAATAGTCGAATTATTACTCCTAAAACCACATTAATGATCCCAAATAATTTCATTTGTGTATGGAGTTAATCTTCTGATAAGAATATTGAACAAAATTTTGTATGACATCAGTAAAAGTGTTATTCCTAGAAAGTTACTACAGTTAGTCTTGTCCCCCTTTTTAAAGATAGGTAAGATTATGGACTCCTTCCATTGTTCTGGTACATTTTCCTTTTCCCAAATAACAAGTACAAGCTTATGAATTTCACTAGATAATGCCTTTATTTTACTGACTTGATTTCTGCTTATAGCAAATCCTACTAACGCAAGAAAACTTAGTGTCAAAGCGAGACTTGGAAGTTCTGATACAGAATCAAGTCCGTCATCGACAGTACCTGCCATTAAGAGGAAGAAGGTATGTACTGAAGTCAATTTCAGTTTCTGGTTCGCAACAATTTTGTAAATTATTTATGATATACAATATAAAATGGGAAGGATGCATAATTAAATACTGGGTGGTCCAAAAGTCTCGATCCATTTTGTTGAAAACATGGTCCAGCATTAATAATTGTTACATACCATATGTTATTTGTCAGAAGTCTATGTATAATATTCAGTACAGTTCAATCTGCCCCCTTTTCATTTCAGAGCACTGCTCTGAGCATTGCACTATCACTCTAAAAGCATTATGAAGCTTGCATGGTGTAATAGCTGCTACTGCTTCATAAATACGTTGCCGTAAATGAGGAAGGTCACGAATCTTTGTCTTGTACTTTATGAAACCCCAAGCAAAAAAATTGAGTGTTAGGTCTGGTGAACGTGGTGCCCACAATCTTGGTGCAGCTCTGCCGATCCAGTGATCCGGAAAGGTTTCATTCCAATAGTCACACACACACCCATAGCGAAGTGGGTTGGAGCATCATCTTGCTGGAAGACAACAGAGTGTAAAACACCATCTTGAGTAAGCTGTGGTTCTAGGAATTGTTGAAGCATGTTCAAGTATGTGACTCCAATGAATGTGGATTCTTGAAACATGATGTATGGACCAGTAATTCTGGATGTATCCTTTTGCCATTCATAAGTAGCATTAGGTTGCTTGTCGGTCCATATTCCACAGTTATGCCTACTCACATGACCACAAGTATGAAATGTAGCCTCGTCACTGGATATGGTTCATTAGATTCTCATTAGAAACAGCCTCATGTAGATCATGGCACATAGCCTGACGGGCAGCATAATCTTCCTGTTCTAAATGATGTAACACTTGCAGATTGTATGCACATTTCTCGAGTGTAAACCACAGAACTCTCCAGACTGTTGTCCTGGGAATATCCAGTTCATTACTGAGGCAGCAAGTTTACGCACCTGGACTGCGTTCAGATGCATGCTGAAGAAGTGGAACATCATTTGCAGAGATCTGTGGTCTGCCAGAATGCTTTTCATAAAAAAAAACTTACTATTCTTTTGAATTTGTTCACTAACATCCAAATATTGGCTATAATAGGTGCTGGTTTGTAAAATTTTCGTTTACAATCCTGACGCACTTCTTCATAGCTTAATAATCGCAATCGCGTGGAAATAACTGTTATCCGCTCTTCAATAGCAAGCATACTTCTTGATTAAACTGAAATAAAATTAAAATATTGCCGATTTAATGGAAATGGATCGAGATTTTTGGACCACTCTATATAGTACGTAAGTGCATCATTATCATCTACAAGGCTTAGATCTATTAACCTGTTCTGATTTCAGGGCTAATTGAATTGGCCTCTCCATCTTTTCAGTGGTCTTTCTATTTCTGTCTTTCGTTTTGGATTAGAGTCCAATGCATTCTTTGGCTGTGATTAATGTATGGTTGTTGATATTTTTATCTTTTCACATATACCTTATAATCTAGCTTTAATTTAATTTAATTTATTCATTTCTTTTGTATCCAGTCTTCCACTGTATCATTCTTCAGCAGCTGTAATACAACTTCCTGAGAATGGAACAGACCTAAGGCTTTAATCTATATGATGATAATTATTATTATTATTATTATTATTATTATTATTTTACGATGCTATGTAGTTTTCCTCCTATGGTGCATCAAGAGCAATGCCTATGGCAATAAAACGAATTACAGCTGAGACATGTGGGTCATACATAGGAATGCTTGGGTGAATGATGCAAAGTTGTGTGCCCACTATTGGATGAAATATTCCAGTAGATTTTTATTTATTTTTTTTTTGGCGTATCTGGTACATTCTGGTCTCTCTCTCTCTCTCTCTCTCTCTCTCTCTCTATATATATATATATATATATATATATATATATATATATATATATATAAACATTTTCGACAAATCCTGCTCATTATTATCTTCATTGTAGGAGCAGTTTAATTTATAAAATTTTTAGTATTTGGTGTTAAGCAGCCTAGTAAGTTTTTCATACTAAATAAGTGCATTTTCTTCGCATTCTTGTATTAGTGATTTATTTGTTGTTTAAATGTTACGGCATCAGTACATTATGATCTGGCAAGACTGTTATCTGATCATCATTCTTCATTCTGTATTGTTTCTAATTTTCTGAAGTAGTATGGAGCTGTTGTGAGAAAAATTTCACTTACATTCTATAATTATGTTGTGTTGAGAGTTCTTTATTGAGTTTTCCATTTGAAAGAACTTTAATAATTGAAATCTCTTTGGTGCATTTTCATTGATATTGTTAGTATTATATTCATAAGTTGTTTATAAAATGTTATAAGTCAGATATTGTGCAGTTCTTTCCAATGGGATCTCATATCTTATTTATCTTCATCTACATTTACTTCTTGATGTCAGCAACCAGCTAGTTGGCCTTGGCCCCTAATGGACTGTTTGTGCCACTGATGGGACTTTTACTTCCACTAGATTATCCAGATCCACACCTGTCGAGTAATGGTTACCATGTCTAACTGCGAAGCCAGCTGGCCCGAGTTAGAATCCTGGTCAGGGCAAGTTACCTGGTTGAGGTTTTTTCCGAGATTTTCTTTCAACCCATTAACAGCAAATGCTGGGTAACTCGGTGCTGAACCCCAGACTCATTTCACTGGCATTATAACTTTCATTTTATTCAGATGCTAAATAACTTGATATGTTGATACAGCGTCATAAAATAACCCACTACAAAAAAAAAAAGGATTATCCAGATATCATTCATGAAGACTGCTAAAATATGTACTTAATGATTTAATTTTTCCTGGATATCATATACATTATCAACATGTTTATTCTCTTTTAATGTTTACTAACAAAACATATTCTTGTAATTTGATGTTTTTCATTGACTTAAATGTAGTGGGACAAAATTGTTAATATGGAAAATAAAAAAAAAAAAATGTTAGAAATGTGTATCTGTGATAAATTAAATTTCAGCCGAATCATTGTTTTGTGATGACAGATTCGTATTAAAAAATAGTAAGCCTAGACTGTGTTTGGGGGAAGGTTTTTGTGTGATATTACTGCTTTCCCTGCTATTTGTTCACTATTATCACCACATGATGATGATGATAATCCCATATGAGAAGACAAAGAGGAAGGCAGAAAATAGAAAAGACTGGAGAATGCTGGTTTTACAGTGAAAGAACACTATGAATGAATAATAATCTGTCATCATCCTGGTGCATTGTAGATCTACCTCTACATGGTGAACTGCATGCAAAACAATCTGCAGCTTTGGTACATGTCATATGTGCTCGACTCATGAGAATCAAATACCTGCCATTGGAGTAATGAAAAAATAGTGCTGAAATATAGTGACGAGACAGTAAAGACATATAGGGTGCTATTCATAGACATTTTGCTAGCCCGCGCTACGAGTGTGCTAAACAGGATTCATTTCATATCATATCGCTAACGCTGATTTATGAATACAAAAAACGTTAGTTCACTGATCATCCACGAAAGCCCGTGCTAAGAATGTCTATGAATATGGCCCATAGTGTTCTTTCATATTAATACTGTATTAGAGATGCATGCTGTATCTAACATATACACCTTTTCCAGTCATTACTTACTAATTGAGATAAGTTGTAACATAGTGGTTTAATATGATTATCTGTCCACTTTAGTGACAGATGGTTTTTCGCTTCTTAGTTAATGTACTCCTGAAACTGCGTATTTTAGAATTATTGTTGTTATCCAATGGATTATATATTTTTGCACTTACAATCATGTGTTTTGATTTATAGATAGTTATACTGAAAAAGACTGGAGAAAGAGTGGGATCATTCAACCGAGAAGTGGAATTGAGTTCTGCTAGTCCACCAGTGAAAAGTGTCACATTTGGTGGAGTAACAAAAAAAACATTCTTGCCACGAGAATCCATTACTAGTAGTACAAAACCAAGCAATGTGAGCAGCAGCATAGGTATTACCAGGATTCAAAAAAGATCAGGTTCCATCATTATGAAAACTGGTGTTTTCAGTCGTCTTGGTTCATGAATATCTGAAACTGTTACGCTCATGTAAATGAGTTGAGATCTGAAAATACATATTGTATTTGTAAATTAAGCAAATATAAAAACAAGTATAAATACTAATTATCGGTCTTACGTAATTGCATATGTAATATTTATGAATGTATAATACAGTGATTAGATAAGGAAATGCATTGCATATTAAATTAAATGAAGTATTTTTTAAGAAATTTGTTCTCAAGACACTTATTAACAGGTCTTCTATTACTACATTTTCATGGAGTATTCAAATCAATATGAATACGGTTACCATATTGAAAACCTTCAACAAAATGGGGATTCAAAATGATCTGATTCTCAAGATTGATACATCTAAAAAATGGAATGAGATCGTAATCAATACGGATTGAGTTGCATGAAAATGTGTATCGTATTCAAAACAATTTCATTGCACTAAGGGCATGAATGATCGTCATTTATCTGTAATCTATTTTACCATGAGCGAGTTTTGTATGTTGAAAAGTCAAATTATAACACACATTTTGTATTTTCCTAAAAGTCATTATTACCATTCTATGTTAACAACCAGAATATTAAATTTTCATGCGCCCTCATTTAGAAAACACTTATAGGCCATGCCAACATAGCAAATAGGGATTAATAAGAATGAACACAGCAAAATTCTTGGCTCTATTTTTTTTCTTTTTTTGTGTGCATGCACTAGGTTAGCATTTGATTCGAGCATCCACAAATGGTGGGACAGCAATCCCTATTTGCTGGCAAATCTGATAAAATGTATTTCTGCTGTTGATTGCTGGCATGATATCAGCACCAACTCTAAGTAAAAAGGCCAAACCTCATGCTGATGCAGGTACAGCTGGTTTGAAGGTCACAGAAATAAAGTCAATATCGATGACTTGTTATTAACCAACATAACTGCTTTCGAAACTTCATCTTCTGTATTCAAATCATTTTCAATAAATACCGGAAATTACATGAAATAAGGGATCAAGGGGATCATATTCAGTACAGTAAGCGTATTTAAATTGATTTAAATACTCCATGGAAATGCAGTATATGATTGAGATTTACTTATTCCTGACTAGATATGCCACAACAAAACTTCCTGTACTTTCAATGAATTATACTTGCGGAATTGAACCTCTGAAGTAATATTTAGCCAGTAAAATGCAGTTTGTAAAAAGAGAATTGTATATTTAGACTGAATTTTAATTAAACTAATATAGCATTCAGTGCTGTAACTTCCAACACTTCTGAACGTCATTTCTCCACCACCTCCATCCCACTACTTTCAATTCTGTTTCCTTTAGCTTGCAAAGCTGGTTAGATACGAAACCCATTCTATATCTTAACTGTTATGTTTTTAAGAATGAATAGGTTGGGCTGATGTAGTAAATAATAGAATTACTTACAGAGCAAGTATGAGTGTCATGGGAAAATCTGTTAAATGATAGTTTTTTGTCTTACACTAATATTATTGCACTGAAAATAATATATCTGTTTTGATAAAAGCTATTAGCATGATCAAGTGATTTGTAGCTTATTGTATGAGTAATTCTGACAGTTTAAAGAGAAAAATGACCTTCATGTCACCAATTTTTATGAAACTTTTTTTAAGTATTCTACAAATAAAAATACACACACAGTTGTTTTTATTGTCCCCAAACTCCTTATTTAATAGTCACAAAATATATAAATTTCCATAAAAGTCTGCACATTGTCTCATATTAACTTTAATATCTCATATTCTAATTCCGTAGGAGCACTGTTCTAGGCTCGTTTTAAACCAAATTAAACATCCTTTCGACACACATAGAGTTAGGGTTTTTGCTACTCTAAAACAATGTGGAAAAAAAAATAGTTGCATTCCCCATTTAATTTTCAGTATATGTGCAAAATTTCAGGATGGAACTCGAAATTCATATAATATTGACTTACCCAACAAGATGTTACCCAGCCACTGCACCGAATGCATATTATAGTAGTGGAGCAGTGTACAGATGAACATCAGTCCCCTAGCAGTGTATAGATGAACTTCAATCACAGGGGAGCACATGTCTCTCGTTTTAAACTAAATAAACTGTACAGAATCAGTTCGAAGTACCACTATTTTCTCTTCATGTGAGGTAGAATATTGTTTTATTACTGCTTTGTAACATTCACGTACTTCAAAAAAGAAAAAGCACTTCCATTATACCTCAACTGTTCACCAGTACCACAACATGAAGAAGTACGATATCTTGGACTCATCCTAGACATTCGCTTGACCTGGCATAAACATCACACCCTCCAGAGATTAAGGTACAGACTTCCTCGATTGAAACAATACTTTCCAGCTCTTGTCTTTCCCTTTCCAACAAAAGGCTAATATATGTAATGCTTCTAAAACCTATTTGGCTCTATGGATGTTCATTATGGGGATCGGCTTCTATAAGTCAAATCAAGCGTATTCAAACATTCCAAAATCGTGCACTAAGGATAATCACTGGAGCACCATGGTACATCAGAAATGAAACACTTCATTCAGATCTAGATCTAGCCAAAATAGAGACTGTACTTCAGTCTTCCTATACAGATTATATGCAACATTGTCAACACATTCTAACAGCTTAATCAACCAGATTCCTCGGAATCTTCCCCCTGCACAGCCTGGTCGTCGCCTCAAGAGGAAAAGACACTGATTTGTTGATGCTTTGAGGAATGTTAATGACTTAAGCACAATTGATAGTACCAATGTACAAAATTTTCAAATAAATAAAAAAAAAAAACTGCTTTGTTCACGGAATCGTACAGTGACTTGGCTATAGAAGACGAAGCAGCCATATCAGAAGACAAAAATGGATTTTATATTTTAAGGGAAAAGTTGAACTAGCGCTTAAGGAAATAAAGAATGGAAAAGCAACAGGAGTTAATGGAATCCCCATTGAATTAGTGAAATGCTTGGGTGAAGACAAGAAGGAAATTCTATCATTATGCAACAAAATATATGAGCAAGGCGACTGGCCTGAAGATTTCAATGAAATAGTGTTGCTTCCAATACCAAAGAAAAATAATGCGAAGAAATGTAACGAGTTCAGCACTATCAGCCTGATATCGCACTCGGCGAAGATTCTTCTGCAAATTCTGAATCGACGTTTATATTCTAAGATGGAAGGACAGTTGGAAGAGCAGTTTAGCTTCAGGAAAGGAAAAGGTACAAGGGATACAATTGGACTACTACAAACAATTGTGCAAAGATACCTAGAGAAGAATAAAGTGTATATAGTATTTGTGGACCTAGAAAAGACGTTTGACAAAGTGGATTGGAACAAACTGATGGACATCCTGAAGAAAATTGGCGTGGATTGGAAAGAGAAGTGGCATTTCAGTAACCTTTATATGAAATGACAAGTCAAAGTCCGGATAGGAGAAGAAATGTCAGAAGGAAGTGAAATAGGGAAAGCAGTATGACGAAGATGCCCTTTATCACCTACCCTGTTCAACATCTACTTGGAGGATTTAGTGAAGAACTGTTTTTAGAACATGGAAGAAGTGATAGTAGGAGGAAGAGGAATAAAGTGTGTAAGATTTGCTGATAATAATGTGTTGTTGGCAAAGGGAGCTTTTAAAAGAAAAAAGAGCATCTTCTGGGGACCTCTGGAGAAAGAACTAAGGAAGACTAGTGAAGTGCTTTGTGTGGAGTTCATTCATTCATTATACGGTGCAGAAACATGTACATTACGATGAAGTGAAGAGAAGCGAATAGAAGCATTTGAAATGTGGATATGGAGAAGGATGGAGCTTGTGAAATGGACAGAGTAAGAAACGAAGTTGTGTTGGAAAGAGTAGATGAAGAAAGAATGATGCTGAAACTTGTCAGGAAGAGGAAAAGAAATTGGTTGAGAAGAAACTGCCTATTGAAGGATGCACTGGAAGGAATGGTGAACGGGAGAAGAGTTCGTGGCAGAAGATATCAGATGATAGACGGCATTATGATATATGGATCATATGCGGAGACAAAGAGGAAGGCAGAAAATAGGAAAGACTGGTGAATGCTGGGTTTGCAGTGAAAGAGCTGCTCTTGGGCAGAACACTATGAATGAACTGCTTTGTTAGTTGAAATGGGGATGGAAGAATGTGTTGTTTTCTAATCCCAGGTGCTTGACAGTAAAGTCATTTGACTTCTTGCACTCCAATATTTTTCAAAGATATTGTCATGGTCAGCCATTGAAGCACAGATTTTGAAATGTTTCGAATCCATTTCTTGATTTGAATTGCACAATGGGCAGTTAGGGGACTGATATATTCCAATTCTATGCAGGTGCTTGGCCAAATGAAATGAGTGCCATTAAGGTAAAATTATCCGGATGGAAGAATGTATTGTTAGTGTTGCATGTAGTGGTTTAGTTTTCTCATACCGGTCCCCCCCCCCCCCCAGAAGCTGACACACTATTTGGTGATCTTCATTGCTGAAGAATTTGAAGGAAATGCCACTAATATTTTTCACAGCCCATTCGAACAATTTGTTGTGTTATGATAGGATGTTGAAGTGGCTGACGACTCATTTTCATAGCAAACTTTTTAGTGCTGCCGCCAATGCCATTACAAGGGCCTTTACCGTGCAATATTCCGAAAAAAAAAAAGTGTCACTTTGCAGATACTCCAAAATCCCTACCATGGTAGCATGTTTTTTTTTCAAAATTCTTTCTATCCTTATATTGTGCACTTCTGCTGTCAGAAAAACTAAATAATTTTATTAACAATCCCTACTTCCTCTTTTAGAAATGTTATTAAATAACGTTGAAAAAGATGAACTGCATTGGTTTCATGTCTAAGGAACTCAGATAATTTAACTAGATTCCTGTGTTCACTTCACATTCTTGTGTGAAATAGATACAAATGGATGCACTGTGATCTGTGGCCTGATCGTTATTCTAGTGAACATCCTACACAAAATCTTGAATGACGAATGCATAATTTTCCAAAAAATCACATATAACTAAGTGTTTCCATTCCTTTATGTTTTCGTTCTTTGAGAAATTTAGTTTTCAGCTGTCAAATGCATGGGGTACAAGGGCTTTCTAATTTTGTGGACAACTTTTCTAGAAATATCATCTTGTGACTATGAATTCTAAATTTGTTTTATCAACTGCCACCCATTGCTTGTAATTTTTTCAATAATGTTTTCTTCATAAAAATCTTGCAAGTTGTTAAATAATACCCCTTTCTGGAAGCACATCAATTACACATTTTGGAAGTATTGATGGCAGACTTGCTGTTCAGACAATACGATATTTGAAACAACTGGAATACTAATTAAGGTTGTCAAGAAGTAATGTGATTTGTAAGTGGAGTCCATAGCGAACCTTTGTAATGATGTGTGATAACCTAACAAGGTCGTCATGTAATGTTGCGTCACCTCTCAAAACACTAACCCAAAGAGATGTGGAAACAATGGTTGGTCAGTCAGTTTCTATTATTTGCAGTTTGTTCTGTACTATAATACGCATACTTTCTCAGTGCTGAGCAGTGTTAAATTGCGTATTGTTAACGACCTGCGATATTTGTACAGTGCAAGCTATAATGGCTAGTCAGTTACTGGTAATTCAGGTCTAAAACATCATAGGATAACAAGGAGAAACTGTTTAGATACAGTCCATTACCTGATGTGGACACTTCATAATATAAGTGCATTCTTGTAAAAATTCCGCATGATTAGACGTTTTATGTTAGGTTGTTAGTTTAAAATAATTATCTGTTATGTCACGTCATCTATCATCACCCACACTGTCGATGCATGCTATATTTTCCAGCATGAACACACAACCAATCATCGTTTGGGGCGTGGAAGATTGTTGCTGTATGTTTGTTGATATGCGGAGTCTTTATGTATCTATGGAATGAGGATTAGTGTAATTTTCCGCAAGAAAGTGTTCACTCGCAGCATTGATGAATTCTTTCATGACTGTCAGAATATATCTTCTGTCAGATCCTTATCACTGAACGGAGCTAACCATTCTATGAGTATAGGCAGTGCACGCATTTACTAAAATAGTAGAGGTGCAGGGACAGGTTGGACAGTATACCCACGATTAGCAAGAGGTATTGCACATGCTGGAGCATCAGTTGATCTAGCAATTTTTTCATTACATCTAGCCGGTGTTTCTTCAATTCTAGGAGATTTCTTTACAATTCAGTTTCTACAGTTCCATCTTCAAATTACACACACGTTGAGAAAATTAAATGGGGAATAAATTCATTATTTATTTTATTCGTGTGAACATGTTAAAAATTCAACTTTAAAAATGTATGTTATATTTACTTACTTACTGGCTTTTAAGGAACCTGGAAGTTCATTGCCGCCCTCACATAAGCCCGCCATTGGTCCCTATCCTGAGCAAGATTAATCCATTCTCTATCATCATATCCCTCAAATCCATTTTAATATTATCCTCCCATCTACGTCTCGGCCTTCCCAAAGGTCTTTTTCCCTCCGGCCTCACAACTAACACTCTATATGCATTTCTGGATTTGCCCATACATGCTACATGCCCTGCCCATCTCAAACGTCTGGATTTAATGTTCCTAATTATGTCAAGTGAAGAATACAATGTGTGCAGTTCTGTGTTGTGTAACTTTCTCCATTCTCCTGTAACTTCATCCCTCTTAGCCCCAAATATTTTCCTAAGCACCTTATTCTCAAACACCCTTAACCTATGTTCCTCTCTCAAAGTGAGAGTCCAAGTTTCACAACCATAAAGAACAACCAGTAATATAACTGTATTATAAATTCTAACTTTCAGATTTTTTGACAGCAGACTGGATGATAAAAGCTTCTCAACCGAATAATAACAGGCATTTCCCATATTTATTCTGTGTTTAATTTCCTCCCGAATATCATTTACATTTGTTACTGTTGCTCCAAGATATTTGAACTTCTCCACCTCTTCAAAAGATAAATTTCCAATTTTTATATTTCCATTTCGTACAATATTCTGGTCACGAGACATAATCATATACTTTGTCTTTTCGGGATTTACTTCCAAACCTATCTCTTTACTTGCTTCCAGTAAAATTCCCGTGTTTTCCTTAATTGTTTGTGGATTTTCTCCTAACATATTCACGTCATCTGCATAGACAAGCAGTTGATGTAACCCGTTCAATTCCAAGCCCTCTGTGTTATCCTGGACTTTCCTAATGGCATACTCTAGAGCAAAGTTAAAAAGTAAAGGTGATAGTGCATCTCCTTGCTTTAGCCCACAGTGAATTGGAAACGCATCTGACAGAAACTGATCTATACGAACTCTGCTGTACGTTTCACTGAGACACATTTTAATTAATCGAACTAGTTTCTTGGGAATACCAAATTCAATAAGAATATCATATAAAACTTCTTTCTTAACCGAGTCATATGCCTTTTTGAAATCTATGAATAACTGATGCACTGTACCCTTTTACTCCCATTTTTTCTCCATTAAATGTTATATTTACAATAAATTATTAGTGATTATAAAATTACAATTCTTAAACTTTCAATTGAGCCTAAGATGAGTTCTGTGCAACACACACAACCGAAGTTATAAGCGTTGTTGTTTTCTAATGCCAGGCGTTCGACAATAAAGTCATTTGACCTCTTGCACTCCAATATTTTTCAAAGATATTATCATGACCAGCCAATGAAGCACAGATTTTGAGGTCCTCCGAATCCATTTCTTGGTTTGAGTTGCACAATGGGCAGTTAGGGGACTGATATATTCCAATTCTATGCAGGTGTTTGGCCAAACAATCATGGCCTGTTGCCAATCTAAATGCAGCTACAGACGATTTTCGTGGTAAATCGGGAATTAACTGTGGATTTTGATGCAGAGAGTTCCAGTTTTTCCCTTGGGATTGAGTTATCAAATTTTGTTTGTTGAAGTCTAAGTATGTAGATTTAATAAATCTCTTCACAGAGTAATACGTAGATTTAGTAACAGGTCTGTAAGTAGCAGTGCTGCCCTTCTTTGCTAAAGCATCCGCATTCTCGTTTCCCAGGATTCCACAATGGGATGGTATCAATTGGAATACAATTCTTTTATTGAGTGATATTGAGAGAGCATTTTAGTTATTTCTGCTGTTTGAGATGAAAGTGTGTGTTTAGAGACGATTGATAGAATAGCTGCTTTGGAGTCTGACAATATAACTGCATTCCTAAATTTATTGATGTGGCATAGAAGATTCCTGAGACATTCACATATTGCAATGATTTCACCATCAAAACTTGTTGTTCCATATCCAAGAGATCTATAAAGTGAGAAGAGACAGCACGTAATACCTGCATCGGCACCTTGTTCTCTGGAGATCAAGGATCTGTCGGTGTATAAATGAAGCCAGTTTTGTGGAGGGTACCTAATATTAATTCTCTAAAGACAATTGTTTCAGTATTTCAGTGTTTACTTCTGATTTCAGTATTTCTTCTGTTAAATTTAGTTTATATTCTATATTTAATAGAGTTAAAGGGTTTGGTTTAATTTGTAAGTTTTCTTTTAAATTCGGAATATTGATTTTCTGTTTTACTTCTTGAACAATGGATATGAAACTTTTTTGAGTTTTCAATCTACAGAGAGGACTGTATGAATGCCAATTGTTTCCTGCTAAGCTGATAAGTTTTTCATATTGAATCAGTGCTTTTTCTTCTATTGTCATTTTGATGCTGTTAATATTAGTGAGGAATCTCATAGAATCTATTGGAGTTGTTTAGATTCCACCAGTAATGAGTCTGAGAGCTTGGTTTTGAACATACTCTATGTCGTTTATGAAAGGTGAAGTAATTAAAATTTCTCCGCAGTATGTCAGCACTGGCTGTATAAACATTTTGTATGTAGTGTTCAAAGTATTCCTAGAGCATCCCCATTTCTTTCCTGCTAGTCTTTTTAGAAGGGAGAATCTTTTACGAGCTTTTTCAGAAATGTATTTCAAATGGTTGCTCCATGTTAACTTACTATCGAAAATAACTCCAAGATATTTGGATTCATAAGTCCTAGGAAGGTGTTGGCCATTGTATTGGATATTGAATTCTCTTTCTTTTTTACCGGGTGAAAATATTTGGTAGTTACTTTTGCTTAAATTGAGTGTCATCAAATTTGATGTATTCCATTCATGTAGTTGATTTAGAGCTTTAAGAGCAGAATTTTTAATTTTGTCTCTATGTCTGGAAGATCCGGAAGTCCACAAAACTATATCATCTGCAAATAGTGCTGTTTTCATGTTTGATTCCTCTAATAGAGAGGGTAAGTCATTTATATAAATATTGAATAAAGTTGTGCTGAGGACAGCGCCCTGAGGTAGACCTCGATATGTTTGTAACTAGAAAGTGAGTTATTGAATTTAGTGGCAATGAATCTTTGACTAAGGAATTCTGATATCCATCTGAACATATTGCTGGAGATACCTAATTTCTGGAGTTTTAGTAATAATTTATTTCTCCAAACAGAGTCATATCACAGTCTACTATATACAGTCACGAAGCTTGTGTTTTGAGGGTGCTAGAAACAATAGATTGTGACGGTACTATTTTGCATTGCCTGTAATGAGGCGATATTAGCGATCCTAGTGGTGAGCAACTATCTAATGTTTGCATATTTACTACGTATTGAGCTTCGCGACTGTATATACTAGACTGTGGTCATATGCTAACTGAAAGTCAATAAATATTGCCAAGGTATCTTCTTTCTTGTTAAAATTGTCTTTTATTTCTTGGCCAAGGCGTATGACTTGTTCATTGGTAGAGTGTAGTTGTCGAAAATCGGCTTGTCTTGGTGATAAAAGATTTTGGGATTCTAAATACCAAGTTAATCTGTTGGAGATCATGGACTCCATGGTTTTTGCGATCATGCTTAATAGTGCTATTGGTCGATAACTATTAACATCATGAGCAGGTTTCCCTTTTTTGTGAATTGGTACAATGATTGCTTTTTTCCAAGCTGCAGGAATTGAGGTGTTCCATGATAAATTGAAAATGGATAAAAGTACAGACTTGGCTTTTTCCCCCAGATGTTTAAAAAATTCGGAATGAATGTTGTCGGGGCCAGGAGATTTCTTGGTTTTTAAATTTTGTATAGCTAGAGTTAATTCTTTGGAAGTAAAATGAAGTTATAAGCGTTTAAGTCTATCAATGCAAGCTCATTTTCAGTTTTTTAAATTTTGATTTATATTCCAAAAAAATTTTTTTCACTGAAATAAAAATATGCGACGTTTCTTTTTTGACTCCCTGAACACAAAAATTTTCCAACTGTTTCAAAACATGAAAGTTACAAGCCTGTTTGATTTGATGTGTAATGCCTCATATGTGACAATCAGATGAAAAGAGTGAATTCAACTCACTTTCATTGGATGTTTGTAGTTTTATTAATTTACATATTTACGAAGTCTATACAAAGGCATTTAGATTGATTTTATTTTAAATGTTGTTGTTTTCTAATGCCAGACGTTTGACAATAAAGTCATTTGACCTCTTGCACTCCAATATTTTTCAAAGATATTATCATGGCCAGCCACTGAAGCACAGATTTTTATTTTAAATGTAAGTTGTTAGCAATGGACACCAAAGCAGCAAATTAAATAACCATTTTGTTGCCTTCTGTATATATTGAGATATGTGCTGAGTAATAATAAAATAGGTGTATTTACGAAAATGGAATTCAGAAATATTGAACAGCACTGTGTCATCAAATGTTGTGTCAGGAGTACCAGCATGATATAAATTTACAACGTTAGAGAGGCCAAACTTTATCCTGCAAGCAAGTTGTTAAGATGGAACAAACATTTCTTGGAAGGGTAGGAAATGAGGAGATACTAAATGCGTCCTGGAAGATTCCTATAGCAAGAACAGATGGAATATGAAAAATGTACGGGCTTTCAAGTCTGTTGTTTTATTTATTTGTTTAATTTAAAATGAATATAACATGAAAATCTCAGTTAAAAAAAAAAACAACAAAAAAGCATTAGCAGTATCAAAAGAATCTAGAAGCGTAAAATTAGAAATATATGGTAAAATAATGGAGTATACTGTTAAAATTTAAATATCCAGGCACTGAGATTAATAGCATAAACATAATAAATGATAAAATAATTATAAGCCAATACTGCTAACAAATTGGAGGTTGCCTCAATAATACAATACGTAACAATAAAAATGTAAGAAAGGAAACCAAAACTAGAATATACAAATCAGTTATAAAACCCTTACTTATGGATGTGAATCCAGAGCAATAACACAAAAACTAGGCAGGTGAAACAACAGAAATGAAGATCTTTAAGAAAAATTGCATAATCACTAAGGGATAAAATCAGAAGCAACATAATAGGCTTTACGCGAAATGAAGAAGAAGGTCCTGATACTTGGCTCAATGCCATTATTCTTTATCATTCCCAGTAGAGATCACCTGTTGATTTATGTTCAAAATATTACATTCAACAGCTTAAAATTTGTCCCACTGCATAACATTGTCACTTTCTATACACATACATACAAATGGTGATGACAGAGTGAACATCCGATGCAGATGAGCAGCCAGGTGGTCATGAACAATCAGGATACAGAATGTTGCAAATTTTTCCTGTGTGGTAGGTTTGGTGTAGGAATGAACTCCACTTCTTTTCTCTAGTGTGACTGATTGTTGATAGACTTGATTTACTCAACATGACTCACTAATAAGCCATATAAGGAATCTTAATAAAATAAGAGGGAAGAGAACACTAGGAAGACCTTTAAAGAGATGACTTGAGACTGTAACGGGCCATTAGGCCCAATACTTGTTAGGACTATAATGAATAAAGCATCTGAATGTGCGACACACCTCTTGCAATACTCAATAGATCTTATTATTTCAGTCGACTGGAAGACCTTACAGAAGACTTCGGGAATGGGAGAAACACATCCCTTAGAATGTTAGTTCCCAAGAGACCTCTTGCGATGTTGATCACTTTGAATTGTAAAAATGTTTGCAGTTGTAAGTTTTCACGTAATTTGACTCACTAACATTGTGATTGACTTCGTATTTATAATACCTGTTTTTAGTGTTTTGTTCAGTATAAATTCCATCCCTGAGGTGACATTTGATGAATACATCAGAATATGAAAATATTAGGTTGTCCAGTGGTGGCTTTTGAAGGGGGGCTGCGGATCTGCAGCACCCCTAGACATTTGTGGCTCTTGGCTCGTTTTATGTTGTGAAATACATTTATTATACAGGCTCTATTTAGCGGCTCGAATTTAAAAAAAAAAAATTCGCTCTCATTGACATGCACGCAATCTTTAGTGAAGTCACTTCCTCCCCTGGTGCTGCCAGAGCGAATCGAGAGACAAGGACGGATGGTGAAGCCACTTCCTACCCTGGAGCTGCCAGACTCGTATCGGATGCTTTGCGCGTAGTTTTACCCCTCCCCCTGCTGCCCCTTGCCATGAATCCAATGTTTCCAGGCGCTGCAAATTTTGCAGCAGTTTGTCAGTAGCGCGCAGTTTTAAATACATTTTCTTTAATGTTGTGTGTATAACAAGTGCAACAGTGTTTAATTCTGTACAATATTTACAGTCTATTCAGTTCAGTACCTTAACAATTCAGGAGAAATTTGAAATTAAGTGCTCATCAGTTGAATCTCATAATGGAAAGAGCCGCTAAACAAAATACAAATGCTCGCATATTTTTTTGCTAATTTATCCAGTATCCCTGCTTTCTTCTCTCGATCTCCACACAGTCTGTATTAGATTAATGTGTTTCAAAGATAATTCCATCAGCTGGGGCAACAAGATGGAGTTTTAAAATAAGAACAGTAAATGTTGTTCATGAGAAGAAGGAGCCATTGCTAGAATGTTTTCAAACCATCATGGAATCTGAAACATCTAACAACAGCACAATAAATGAGGCAAGCGCCCTAGTGCGTACTCTTGAAGGTCCTGAATTCAATTTCTGGCTCAGTTTTTTTCATTTATTGATGTATCATGTAGATACATTATAAAACCAACTACAACATCGCCAGATAGATATTTCTAAGTTTCAAATCTGCATATAAAAAATTAAATTATGATTTATTTAATGACACTCGCAACTGCAGGAGTTATATTAGCATCGCCGGTATCCCGGAATTTTGTCCTGCAGGATTCTTTTAAATGCCAGTAAATCTACCAACATGAGCCTGTCTCATTTAAACACACTTAAATGCCACCGACCTGGGCCGGGATCGAACCCACAATCGACTATGCTACCGAGGCCGACTTTGCATATCAAGCTTTGTTAATGCCATACAGACAATACGGAACAGTGCACAGTTGAGCAGTGAGATCTGTGAAAATGAAAACCCTAAAAAGCTTCGTAAGATCGAAGGCATTCAGATAAGGTTGTGGCAGCCAAGGAAGTATGTGACCTCATTATCACACAAGCTAACACCCGATTCCAGTTCATAGATCTGGTATTATCTTCTCTTCTGTGTCAACAAAAATTTGAATGCTACAAAAGCTTCAGTAGCATTTCCTGAAAATGATCTAAATGTATGTGTGAAGCTTTTTCCAATGTTTGATAAAGACAAACTAAAAGCGGAACTCACTGTGTTGTATCAGAGACAAGAATTCAGAAATATCAGTGACACAGTCAAGCTCTTGCAGTTTCTCCTATCTGAGAACTTGCAGGCCTCATTTTCAGAAGTTGTAGAACTACTACTCATAGCCATCGCCAGCTGCTATATACTCCGCCCTCCCAATTGAAGGAAACATGCGAACTGCTGTTAGTACTCACCTTCTCCACGGAGGCGCTGACAGAGTGATACACTGTTGCCGCGGGAACACAAATCTGCCAGAAGATACGCAAGATTTTCCTGCTTATTGGTTTTGAATTAAGGTATTTCACCTCTCAAAACGTTCCGTTCTTTCAATACCAACATTCTTCAGGAATATTGAAATTGCAGTTTTCAAGATAATGTGTCCCAAATTTTCAATATGAATTGAATCGTTAGATTGGTGGGATTTTAGTACAACTGATTTCTTCATAACAGGAAGTATTGTCTATATTAATGTTTCACACACTTTACTGTTTACAAATTTTACGGCTTCGAAAACAAACTGCTCAATAATATTAATCACTATACTAACAACTCAGACGAATAATATAATGTGTCAAAATCATCTTGCTTGAAAATTATGTCCAGCAGAGCAGAACTGAATATAGTGTGTTGCAACAGATCAGGACAAACTACTTCCTTCACAACACGTTTCACTATGAATCCACCAATATAAGCCAATGAAGCAAGTTTTATTGATGCTGAAAACGAAGAAAGTAAATAATTCAGACTAAAATTTAATTATCTACGATAATACTAGTAACAATAAAAAGTTTTATTAATATCAATAAAATAGCAATAGCTAGCTTGAAAAATTAAATCCGTAGCCGGGCCCACTGGATTAGCTCTCAGACAAGCTAACCACTACAAATAATAATAATATAGGTATGGTAACCAATAATTTAAAGAACAAATTTAAGCGTGCATTTATAATAGTATGGCATTTTTACAATATATATTATGTATTCGTTCTTACATGGCGCATTGTTCAATTTTTCCAGTAGTCCTATATTTCTTACAGCGCTAGCGTCTGGAAACTTACAAGAGCTTGGGTTGAGGTTGCGCTTGTAGCTATTATAACGCTATGTTGAGCTATAATTCTTTTACAAGAGAGGGATGTAATCTTGAGTATCCTATTCAAGGCGAATATTACAGCCCTTGAATCCAATATATCATTATTACCGGAAGTTCTTCTTAGCTTACTGAAAAAAACATTTCAATTGAATCACTGTTGAAGCATCTTGTTAATACAAAGTCAAACCCTGCTGACAACAGATATTTGATGCATTTCGCAGTCGATGCCGTAGTTAATAGAGTATTTTTTTCGTATGTCTCATTGTTTAAGAAGCCTGAGCCGCGTTCATTTTCCTAAGATAGGCTGGAAAATCATTTTTAGCCAGATTAATCTTTCATCAGTGACATAAAAAATGAACTTTGTCCTTATCGAGCTAATTGTTAAAGCTACATATATCATGGATATTAAACCACTCCTGAATGCTTTTCATAAAGTGAATTGGTCCTCTGCACTCTTTAAAAGTATATGCCTTTTCTAGTCCACAGTTTTCTTTAAGATATTAAAGGGCTGTAATTACAGATGAAGAAAATATATTTTTTGCACGTTTTACATTCATTTTCTCCAGGTTGTTAGGGCATACATGCTTACGAGTGAGGAATGGAACATGTTTAATTACCTGAGTTGACTGCAATTCATACAGATCTTTTACATGCTGTCCACTTATTTCTTTATCACCATCATGCATTGTTTTTTCTAGGAAGGTATTCCTCACACTTTTTAAAATGTGGTATTGATCAAAAGCAACAAACAGGGATCTGTTTTGATCGTTAGGATGAACGACTTCTGATATTAGAGACTTGCCATTACAAAGTCGTTTCATCATATTTACATTGGTTTTGTGATTGTCTGAAACCAAATGTAATATGTCAATTCTACAGACTTCCACTTCCTTTATAACAGAAAGAGTAAGTTTATGCAAGTCCTCTTTGTAAAAAAAGTAGGCAGCTGGTATTTTCAATTTTGAAGAAAGGCCACAAATAAAAAAAACAAAGAAAATTATTAGCTAAAATATCATAATTTACTTTTTCTTCCATGGGTATCATGGCATATCTTTCTACATTGCTTGATTCTGGAGTAAAACTGTTCTTTTGCCCGAAAAATGTGTCCAAATCTTTGTCATACCGTAGTTGCTGTTCTATTGCCATCTCGTCGACTATTAATGAACAAACTCGCTCAGCTTGATTCAGTTGATGACATTCAGTGATTAACCTTTCTTTCACGAGATCTGTAACTCCAGTTTCACAACACGTGTTGCCTAAATATCGGGATAGACGGCAATTTCAAAATATTGTCCCTAACATGCCGATATCCTTTGGGAGATATAAATTCCCACATTGTGCATTCTTCGATGGTGTATTCTCTTCAGCTGGGTGACGTTTTCTCAAATTCAAGCATTTGTTCCAAAAGGAAACTATATCTCGCATCGGAATGGTTATTTTCATTACTTGTAATTATTTGCGAAGGCGAATAGTAATAGTAGTTATCGAAATTTTTAATTTATCTTGTGTTTGTTGCAATTGCCTTTCTAACTGACGAATCTTATTATTCGCGCACCACAATTTAAGTTTTAATTTATTTTTCTCTTTCTGTGCTTGGAGGAATTTGTCATCCATACGACTTTACGTCTGAATACCGATACAACAAAGATTTTTATGAGAATCGGTGTCTGCATTATTTCTAAAAACTTCAGGGTCATCCGAAGTGCCTGAACTACGTTTACTTTTATTGTTAGGGGGGAAGATGGGGTGTTTTGTTATCTGCCTTCTCTCTTGTTTGTTTTGTGAAATTTTGTAAGATGGATAAGACGCAAAAACTGAAGGAATCACGTTCTTTAGCAACTGTTTCCTTTTTAATCCAGGATGATAATCTGTCTCACGGAAATGAAGATCACATACTACATACTACTGATGAACGTGAATTAAAATTGAGAGTAAAATCTGCTCGATACTGCTTTAAGCCATTTTTCTTTAAGTTCATCTTGGCTAGGGAACTCGTGGAATGAGACCTCTCTAACTAACTTTCCTACTGTCACTTTTACAGAAAGGGACGCAATAATAAACAATTGTAGAATTTTCATAAACCCTATAATGAGAGGAAATATTCAGGTATTTTTACAATAAAATAAGCTATATGCAATTCCCTTAAAATATAATGACGTTATTAGATATGTTCAATTCGAAAGTATATTGTTATGTGTTAGGAGAATATAAGAGCGGGAAAAGAACAGTTAACTTACGGTATGTGGCATCACCGATTGCTACTTTCACTGATAGATAATATTATTATAGGATGTAACTTCTTTTCAGAGTTTAACAATGTGTTAATTTCACGCATTCGATAATTTGCACATTCCAATAAAGTAGCTCGCTGAAATTACTTAACTTTACCCCCTGGTCCACAGTATCACTCTCTCAGCGCTGTAGTGGCAAAATCATGCACTACGCTAGGTTCGTTATTTAACACAGGCTGCTTGCTAAATGGGAAGGTGGAGTATATAGCAGCCGGCGATGTCATAGCTATCACCATACCAATGACAACTTCCGAACCAGAACGTTGCTTTTCGTGTTTGAAGAGAATAAAATCCTATCTTAGAAATACAATGAGAGAAGAGAGGCTGACCGCATTAGCTATGTTTTCCATTGTAAAGATTATGTTAAACGACATATCAGATTTTAATAAGAAGATGATTAAAAAATTTGCAACCTACAAGACAAGGTGCATGGAACTAATCTTTAAATAAGGTAAGTTGCATGGTTTATTTTTGTATGTAGTCCCCCTGAATTCAATACCCACGAGCCGCCACTGGGGTTGTCCCGTAAGTAATGTCATTATTTGTTCTATTAGATTCGTTCAGATATTAAGATTAATTAAAGAGTTAAGAAAGAGATAATTATCTCGTCTAATGTAAAGTTGATGGTTATTATGACAATATTTTTATTAAACAAGCAAGAAATGATCATAACACATTGAAATATACGTGCTCTAGCACTCCTGAATCAGGATTTAGAGCTAAAACTCGAAAAAATTGTGAAATAGACGTAAAAGTCTAGTAAGTCTTTTGGGGATTTTTATTTCTCATGCCCAAATTTCCACTTTTCTTGACTAGAGGGGACAAAACGAAACTCTCATGAGATGGGGTCAGATGTTTATCTAAGACAACATAGAGCATCACTAACTAGGCAGAATTCGAATCAATGACTATGACCTTCACGTGCTTGTCTACAAGCCAGCCTACACCATGGCCAGGAAGGCATGATTGAGAGAGTATATAAATAGCCAAAACAATGAAATCTAAGTACTATGCCAATTTTTTTTGTGTGTGGTGTTTGCTACTGAGGCACAGAGGACAGTGCTGCATCAATACAGAGCTGAAAGTAGAACTCATGGTATCAGAATAAGAAACATATTTCTATTGGTTCCCATGTTACTGTTAATACAATCACTATTGGAGAGGAGTCAGTTGACTGTTGTTGCCAAATTAATACTTTACATTTTATGTTACAGAATTTGCTTCCTATTATGATATTGCAAACGAGTTTTACAGTACTGTACTGTTTGGTTTCCTGTATCTTTAAGGGCAAAGAATGCACCAGAAAATGCCATGTCTGTGGCTTGGTGCTAGCAAGCTAGTCTTCCATCCAGGCTTCAATCCATGGCCAGGGCATGTTGGATTTGTTTTTTTTTTTAAGTTGTTTAACGACGCTTTATCAACTACGAGGTTATTTAGCGTCGATGAGATTGGTGATAGCAAGGTGAAGCCGAGGATTCGCCATAGATTACCTGGCATTCACTTTACGGTTGAGAAAAACCTTGGAAAAACCCAACCAGGTAATCAGCCCAAGCGGGGATCGAACCCATGCCCAAGCGCAACTTCAGACTGCCAGGCAAGTGCCTTAACCGACTGAGCCACGCCAGTGGCCTGTTGGATTTGTGGTAGACAAAGATGTTGCAGAGAATTTTCTCGGGATACTCTCATTTTCCTATTTCATTCCTTCCCACTCATTTCATGTATCCTTGACATGACTTATAGGCTGGGGCGAAGTCTTGTAGGTAGTACAGATTTCTGATGTTCATGTAGGAAGAAGTTGAGGCTCTGGTACTCATCTAGGAATGGGATCTGGCTCTATCAGGGCTGAGGCAGGATGGGCCACCTTTCACCATTGGATTCATGAACGTCACTTGTCAAACTGGAACAAATGTCACATATATAGCCCACAATGGGCCACTATAAACCCAAGTACATGAATCAATTTTGAGTCCAGCCCTCAAAAAGCCATACACAGCCTGCACCAAAAGTGCGATAGTAGGTTTATTTTGTGCTTGGAATGCCAATCTTTCAT
This sequence comes from Periplaneta americana, assembly GCF_040183065.1. Lineage (NCBI taxonomy): Eukaryota > Metazoa > Arthropoda > Insecta > Blattodea > Blattidae > Periplaneta > Periplaneta americana. The sequence goes on along the minus strand of NC_091129.1, from coordinate 59,045,185 downwards.
GACTGTCACTTCTATCTTGTGATTAGTTAAATTATATTCATTTTGATGAAAGTTTTAACTTCAAAGCTTGGCATTACGAATATTCTAATTTTATTGACTGTTTTTGTTTGAAACAGAAAATCAACACTATGAAAAAATTTAGCTGGAACAACTACAACCATCCTAATATAATACTTAAAAGCCTTGAGCAAAATCAAATACACTTAATCAGCAGACTGAAGCTAGCTCAATGTTCAGAACTTTGCTGGACCCAGTTTAATTCAGTTAAAGAACAGGATAACAAATACAATGATACGTCACTACTTTCCACACCAAATTCACAAAGTTTATACTACAGTTCATTTCATCACACTCCCTCACAAATGCAAAGAAAATGTATATGAACTTAAGTATCTAAAAATTAAGGTCATATAAATATTCTAAAATTAGTAATGCCTGGAGCATTTGCCAAAACCAACGATGAAGAATGTTGAAGATCTATCATGTTCTGGGTGGTCTTATGTGTTAGACAATGAGAAAATACATGCAGAATTTTAGAGTAAATTCCAAAAAGTGTTTGTAAGTTATCAGGTGAACATGGCCTTTCAAAAGATACTGCAAGATATTGGACACATCCAAGAACTAGATGAAATTAGGAGTACTGCAACATTGTGTACTGCCCTGCTCTTATGCCTTCATATTAACTATCATGTTTCAACGGCCCACATTTTTCATGGGCAAAATAATTATCACGAATATTGTGAAATGGGAATCTGTGAGCTCTTCACATTAACAAACATAGACTGGTATCAAGATTATATCAAGGCACTGGCTGAAGGATGTGTTCACTATCATGAATTGTAAAGATTAAATACTCTGCATGTAAGAAGTTAAATTGAATAAAATAGTGTTTTATTTTATGAGATGACCTATGTAAACCTTGGTATGTGTACTTCACAGTTATTGTTTCGGAATGTTATGGGAGAGACTAAAGAAAGCTGGAAAAACGCAAAGTTATGAAAGTATACCATATTTTCAGAATACCAAGCCAACATTACACTGTCAAACAGTCTATAATGTTTGGTGGCAAGAAAAACTGACTGTCGATTTTACTATTTATTAATACATCTCATAACACAATACAAATGCAGAAACATGTCACATTAAATAAATACAACATACTCTAGTATACAATAATTTCTTTGCAATACTATCAATACCACGTACATATACATAGTGTAACTTCTGCAGAACAATAAGATAAAAGTACTGGTAGTGTATACTTTTGACTTAAGTTGTTTTAAATAAGCCAAACAAGATGATTTGATGTGTAAGGAACAGTTATGTGTCAATACAGCCACTCTTGTTCAAAAGTAAACCTCACCTGGTCGTTGATGCAATCTGCTATGAATAACAAGGCTTAGTAATATAGCTATAGTGAGAATCACGTAAGAGCAGTTTCTAAAAGGCTAATTTGGCCATCTCTTCAGTGTTGCCAACCAATACCAAATATCACCAAAGAGGGTAAAATCACAATGCCATGTACAATAATATTACATTAACAATAACTTGCTTATTTACTACATCTCATCTTTATGTTGCGAGGCGTTTTCTGAATGGTTCAATAATTTGTGAAAGAGTAGGCCTATATTTTCCTCCTGGACCTCTCGCACATTATGTTGTAAATTAGTAGATTCATATGATCTAATATTAAAATGTACTTTGTCTGACAACATGAAATTCATTGCTTTGACTGAACAGTTTACGATTCACGAGACCTAACCTAAAAATGTATTTTGTTTGATCACATGAAATGATTGGTACAAACTCCGAACACCTAATGCCACTTTGAAATGTATGCTTAAGAATACTTACTCTTAATAATTTTGTTATTCTAGTTATAATTACTGTCTCTCTGTGCATTTTCTATTGATCACCCAAGTGCATGTATCACACCATATGTTATTTATTTACACTTATCTGACTACAATCTTGAATTGTAATCACAACGCAATGCAAAACATAAAATAACTATTATGTATTAATATAATACTGGTATTAATTAATTATTAGTATGTTCGAATTTCACGAGCTTCCAATAATTGGTTCTCAGAAATCTAGAACAATTTGAATTTCAGAATTTGTACTACCGACAACAGCTGTTCCTGCTGCCAACATAACAGTTAGAAAATCACTACCAGCTGTAGTATTTCTCAGTATCGAAATTCGAAACGAAGTTGGCAAAAGAAAATTCAACCTTTAAACTAGGAAATCACCATAATCTAATAGCATTATGTAGTACTGGAGAAGAAATGGTTAGGTTACACCCTTGCGATATTAAGTAAGCTGATCCGATAAATTTGTATATAATTTCTTACTTTTTGAATGAGTTCGAATTTTCTCAGCCAAAGAAAAAAAAATGTATGTAGTGGTAGCGCAAACATATGTATGGTACGTTATAATGTAAATTACACAACTGAAAGTAGTAGCAAGATATTTACAATTTCTTGTAATAATGACACACTGTTGAAATGAATACTGGTACTGGTAATAATTTATCTTCACAAAACTGAAATGAAATAGTTATTTAATCTTCTTAATACATTATGTATTTATACAACATCTTTTATGTTAAAAATAATGGAACAGTAGAGAGAAGATAACCGTTCACCACACAGATACTATTACAAACCTATAAGTTTTGAATATAACAAAAATTAATGTCAACTGACATGTTGACATTGTTACATTAAAATGAAGGAACACTTCGGTATCTGTTTCTCAGAATATCATGATGATATGAATAAAAATGACTAGATGTTCCCTTTGTACTGAAACAGAATAAATTCTGTTCATTGCTCTTATGCAAGTATGTTAATATACGAGGTAATTAATGAAACTGATTATACTATGAACAACAGGTGAACTATATTAATGTTTACGTACAACCTCTGATCATATCTATTTTAATAGTTATACATATTATAATTAGTATTATTCATGCTGCTGAACCTGCACATTGAAAATGTTTATGACTAAAATGTATCTCTATGTGAATCATGGAAACTACCCTGTATATAGGTTACATTTATCTTACATTAAACACGAGATTATATATTATAATAAGTACTATATTTTCTAAACTACTGAATAAATCCTATTTGAAAGAAAGGATTTTAAATTTAAAAATAAGGTTTATATTTTTTCTCACTGTCGCAAATTATTAATGCCTGGGTCTGTTTAAGCATATTTAAATGCATATTGGGTACATAAATTAATCTTTATTCGCTTGTAAAACTATCGCTCATATTCAAAATGGGTCAGTATTACATACAATTACTTCGTGTTATATCTTTTCTTAATTGCATATATACAGTTTATGATTTATATAATTAATTCTTTGATTTAAGATTGAGATATGCGAACTCAAGTAAATACTGTAGAATATTTTCATTTAATTTCTATATCTAAGTAAATAAATAAAATAAAAGGGGAAAATGAGTGTATTCTTAATTTTCTTACTATCCTTCCATTTGGATGTCCGAGAGGAGGATGCTGGGGAAGGATACATTATGAAGCAACCCAACAGAGAGAAGAAAATTGAGGATTGGAACGTGGAATGTAAGGACTCTTCTGTAAGCAGGTCAGTTGGAAATCTTGAATGAAGAAATGAGAAGAAACGGAGTGGATGTGATGGGAATATCAGAAGTGAGGTGGGAAAATAATAGTGAGTTGGTGAGTGATGAATTTAGGTTGTTTTATTCAAATGGTGAGTCCAAAAGAAGTCATGGTGTTGGTGTATTATTAGGACCTCGTGTGAAAGATAAAGTGATATCAGTGTGTTATGTAGATGACCAGGTGATAATGGTGAGGCTACAAGGGAAGAAAATGAACTTAGTGCTAGTGCAAGTTTATATGCCTCATAGTGGATTATCAGATGAGGAAGTGGAAGAAAGCTATGACAAGATAGAAGAGATAGTTGAAAAGGTGAAGAAAGGAGCATGTGTAATCCTAATGGGTGACTGGAACGCAGTTGTAGGAGAAGATCAAAAGGGAAGAACAGTTGGAAAATATGGATTGGGAAGAAGAAATGACAGAGGAGAATCTTTGGTAAATTTCTGTAAAAGAAATGCAATGATTGTTCGAAATACATTATTCCAACAACATAAACGAAGAAGATACACATGGACATGCCCAAATAGATTACATACTGGTACAGGAAAGATTCCGAAATTGCTTAAAATTGCGAAGACTTTACCAGGAGCAGATATTAACTCAGATCATGTCCTCCTGATAAGCGAAATAGATATTCGTCTGAAGAAGATAAGAGGAAGACAAGTGATGAAGAAATTGTTGAAGAAGATGAAGGAAAGGAGAAAATGGAAAAACATCAACAAAGAAGAAGGTAGAAAAAACTACAACAAACTTAACAATGAACCAGTGACAGCTCGTGATCATTTTTGTTGGTAGGGCCAGATATTTCACAAATTTTGCGATATGCGTTAAATAATGCACCAAGATTTTTTATTTCACTTTAGTTAATTGTTTCTACTTAAAATAATATAACTAAAACTACCATCTACATAATAACGTAAATTCAAAATTAAACTCACCAATTTGCAGAATTATTTAAAAAGAAGATGTGCTCGTCTGTTCTTCTTCCTGGCAAACTTTTCAATGACCCTGTTCTTAACTTCGGAATTTGATGGAGATGCTCCTTAAGAATAGAACAGAAAGCCAACGAATTCAGCCTATTTTGACCCATGGTGTTTCTGAGAAATGTTTTTATCTTGTTTAATGTGCTGAAACTCCGTTCTGACACAACTGTTGAAACAGGTGTTGTTAGTGCGATTCGAAGGATTTTACCCACTTCAGAGAACGAATCTTCAAAGGAGTAATCCATAAAAAAAACTGAATGAATCACACACAGAGGAAATGTCATTAAATGTATCATTTCGATAGATCACTGATAGTTCATTAATAAATTTTTCTTTCGAAATTAAAGGACAGTAATTTTTTACGAAAATATTAGCCAGGTCGGTGAGGAACTTATCTCTATATGAAGCAAATTTCTTTGGATCAAGCATATTAAAGCTGCCAAATATATGTGTTTGCAGGAAACATAATTCAATTGGTTAATAATGATATCGCATATTTCTTTGGCATCTGCCGACAGGTTTACTTTACTTGCCTACTGAGTTTCAGCCTTTTTCTTGGAGGAAACGAACATTCTTCTTCATCATTGACATTTATTTCATATCTGTTAGTGTTCTCTCTTATTTCCATTACAGCTGACTCAAAATGTTTTAATGCATCACATATTCTCAACCTATTTGCAGTTTGCATCTGTATTATATTGTATAATATATCAACATGTTTCATTAAGTCATAAAAGAAATTTAGAAAAACAAATATTCATTATTATTTAACAAGTTTTTTAGGCCAAAATCTTCTCTCACTGTTATATCATTCCATTCGAGTCATCTCCCTCTTCAATCCTTCGAAACATTTCAATAGCTCCGCTTTATTTCCCTTAATGGAGGATAGAACTTGGGACTGAAAGTTCCATTGTATTGCTTAAATGGTTGGTATGCACTTACTGCATACAGATTGCGTTATGTGAAGTGGAAAAGAATGCTATGAATCCAGTAATATTTGCAAAAAACAACTTCACTGATTTAATGCGTTTTGAACATGTATTTTTTTTATAACGAAATTAAGTTGGTGGGCATAGCAGTGAACAAATTTCGCGTAAGTAAATGTTTTCTGCATCAAAGTCTGGACCCCACCCTGGTTTCCACTCATTACTGCAGCACCATCATATGCTTGAGCTATGAGTTTATTTTCTAAATTGGAAGGTTGTAGACTTTGTTTTAGAACCTCACTCAGACCGTTAGTCATGTATTGTTCACAGAACAAATATCTGTGACAGTTGCTTCCATCCGTCAGACGGGCCAGCTTGGACAGGCCCCAACGAAGCATATACTTGTAACGGTCACTTTGTGAATTTCCGTCGGTAGTGAACGCGACATTGCACACTGCGCACCATGGCAGTTGAGCGCTAAAGTGATTCAAATTGTGGGGCCCTTTGACGCGGGCCCAAGCTCATAATATTTAGTGTCATACAATCTTTGACATTCTAGTGACACACATTACGTAATGTGATGAAATTTACTGAAATAATTATGAATGCAGTATACTGTCCTGAACAAAATTTACGTATTTTAAATGCGAAAAAAAAAAAATTATGGGGGACGAAATATTGGTGGGGCACGGCTTCGGTGGCCTCTAAGGACCAGCCATCCCTGCAACGAACTAAGAAGAAAAACTGATAAGGCGAAGTAAGACTGGATGAAAGAGAAGATCTAAAGAGAAAAGGAGGATATGATTTAATGTACTGCAAAGTAAAATGTTTGGACTTCACAAATAAGAAAAGCAAATCCATATGGCTGATAGGGGACGAAATCGGAAATGAAATAATAGACAGACCAGGAATACGGAACAGATGGACGAAATATGTACAAGATTTATATGAGACAGGAAATCGTCCAGAGGACCTGACTATAGAAGACAAAGCAGCCATATCAGAAGACAAAAAAGGATTTTCTATTTTAAGGGAAGAAGTTGAACTAGCGCTTAAGGAAACGAAGAATGAGAAAGCAACTGGAGTTGATAGAATCCCCACTGAGTTAGTGAAATGCTTGGATGAAGATACGAAGGAAATTCTATCATTATGCAACGAAATATATAAGCAAGACGACTGGCTTGAAGATTTCACAGAGACAGTGTTGCTTCCAATACCAAAGAAATGTAACGAGTTCAAGACTATCAGTCTGATATCGCACTCAGCAAAGATTCTTCTGCGAATACTGAATCGATGTTTATATTCTAAAATGGAAGAACAGTCGGAAGAAGAGCAATTTGACTTCAGGAAGGAAAAAGGTACGAGATGCAATTGGACTGCTATGACAATCAGCAAAAGATACCTAGAGAAGAATAAAGAAGTGTCTATAGTATTTTGTGAACCTAGAAAAGGGCGTTTGACAGAGTGGATTGGAATAATCTGATGAGGATCCTAAAGAAAATTGGCGTGGATTGTAAAGAGAGGAGGCTGTTCAGTAATCTTTATATGAAACGAGTCAAAATCAGGAGAAGAAATGTCAGAAGGAAGTGAAATAGGGAGAGGAGTACGACAAGGATGCCCTTTATCACCTACCCTGTTCAACATCTACTTGGAGGATTTAGTGAAGAACTGTTTTCAGAACATGGGAGGAGTGATAATAGGAGGAAGAAAAATAAAGTTTGTAAGATTTGCTGATGATACTGTGGTGTTAGCAGAAGAGGTGATGATACTAAGGGATATCCTAATGGAGCTAAATGACAGCTGTGAGCAGTATGGAATGAAGATAAATGCCAACAAGACGAAGACCATGGTCATAGGAAGAAAAGTAAAAAAAGGTAAATTTGCGAATTCTAAATGAGGCAGTAGAACAAGTGGACACAGCTTCAAATACGTGGGGTGTACTATAAGCAGTAACATGAGCTGCTGCCAAGAAATCAAAAGGAGAATAGCAATGACAAAGGAAGTTTTTAATAGTAAAATGAGCATCTTCTGCGGACCTTTGGAGAAAGAACTAAGGAAGAGACTAATGAAGTGCTTTGTGTGGAGTCTAGCATTGTATGGGGCAGAAACATGGACATTTCGACGAAGTGAATAAAAGCAATTGAAATGTGGATATGGAGAAGGATGGAGCTTGTGAAATGGACAGAGAGAGTTAGAAACGAAGCTGTGTTGGAAAGAGTGGATGAAGAAAGAATGATGCTGAAACTGATCAGAAAGAGGAAAAGGAATTGGCTGGGTCACTGGTTGAGAAGAAACTGTCTACTGAAGGATGCAATGGAAGGAATGGTGAACACGAAAAGAGTTCGTGGCAGGAGAAGATATCAGATGATACACGACATTAAGATATATGGATCATATGCGGAGACAAAGAGGAAGGCAGAAAATAGGAAAGACTGGAGAATGCTGGGTTTGCAGTGAAAGACCTGCCCTTGGTCAAAACACTATGAATGAATGAAATTTAATTCATTCAATATAAAAAATTCAAAGCAATAATATTTATATGATTGATTCTCAGATCTCATTCCTTAAGTAATTTAAAAAATCAATTTCCACTGACAGTCTTTTAATATTACATTTTTACGAATGTAACAAGTATTACTTATGAAGTAATATATCAGAACTGCTCGAATTATTTCATAACTGTTTTACTAATTGTAAATATTCATAAATTAAGAACTCTATGTAAATGTCTAACAAAAAATAAAGAAAATTGAACCTCCAAACACGTGATTGATCTCCAATCTTATTCAATTTGTGCTGCAGTGGGGAGGTTACGACCCTGCAATTCAATGATTACAATATAACGTAAGACACTGCTCTTGAAAGAATCAAAACGCAGGTCGAAATAAATAGATAAGTAGTAAATAAATAATTAAATAAATAAATAAACAAATAAATAAAAATGAATATTAAAATAAATGGAAACTTCCGAGACCTACATGATTTTATAAAATAGGTAATTCCAATATTTCTAATATTGTAATTAAGTAATGAATATTATTTTTATACAAATATGAAATAAAAGAAATCTTAAAACACATTGGCAAACTGTTCTCCTGCTGGCCCTTCTTGGAACTGTTAACTCCACTTCAGCAGTACCAAGTTTTGGGCTCCTCCAGTAGTCAGAAATCTGCTCGACTGTAGAAAGAAAGAACATACATTAATTTTAATTTCCTCCTTCATCCTTTTATAGACAAAGGGCCATGATAAAAATCAACACGATGCAAGCACATTGTGCAACTGTTTTGCAAAATATCTTGAAGATTCATAAGGTATATTACTATAAATTTTGTTTTAAATCTTGTAAATGACTAGAGAATTCATTTTCTATTTATTAAATCTGTCAGCTATCCTGATCAGAAGGCAGTACAACCATTAAGAAACGATAATGTAATACGTATTATGTTACATATTTAATCACCACAAAAATAACTTTAGAGGGCTGCAGCAAGTTGAAGACCACAGATTTCGACCAGTTTGAGTTAATGGCATATCTTTGAAAGGAACTGCTTAGTTTGTGACAAAAGCAGACTCTGTCAATTAATAACATGTAAATTTTTCATTTCATTTAATCACAGATATAACACAAGTGTAAGCATGTAAAAATAATGCCTTGTCCTACAGCAGAAGAACAATCCACCCCAGTATTACTGTATAAAGAGAAGCACATTATCATCTTGCACTGGGCAAGATCATTAAAGAATAAGAAGTACAGAAAGCATTGTACATGAAAGAAACCTTACACATTATTGACGATGTGTATTAAAAAATAAACGATAAATATACAGAATGTGTCTTAATTGTATACAATAAATGGTGAAAGGAAATCTACAGTTAAAAACAAACAAAACATTCTATTTAAACCTGTAGTCATCACTGCTTTGTTTTTAATAAAAATATAGGAAACAGGTAAGGTAACAAATCAAATCTTACTGCTGTATTTTGAAATATAAATCATTGCAATTAACTTAATGTATCACCAATCAAAGACATTTTATAGAAGTAGTTCAAGTTAACTCTCATTAGACCAATCACAAAGTTAAGCTCTATTTCACTATGAATTCCTAGTTTGCTGAAAGATTTATAACTTATTACTAGAGCCCGGATTTGTATGCAAAATGCATGTTCTTTTTTATACATTTAAAAGTATGTGGAAATGATATATTTTGTATGTCGCACCTTCACAGACAAATTGACCGGTGTTTGATACTGCATATAAATGCTTACTCTGGGGGAAAATGCATATTTTAAATTTTTAATGCAAAAATGTATATTTTTACTGGTGGATGTGATATTAAATTATAATCTTCCCCTTTAGCTAATTACTAGTACTTAATTAACAAAGTCTCTGCAATTAAATAAATATAAAATGTAGCGTTTGTATTTACATCTGTGTATAGGTATCACCACCGTTCTTGAAGGATGACCTTTTAACTCACTATCCAACTAGCAAGATTCTTTAGCTTATCGCATTTGTTGCAATAAATATTTGCTCATGTCCACATGATGCTACGAAAACAAACATCGCTCTTGGAGTTAAATTCCACTGCATATAAATAGTCTGAGTTAATGCAATCCCATAGCGAAAGAAGAATGTCTTATAATCGTCCATGCAGGTGGAAAGCAAGGTTTCATACGAAATGCTCTCCTTATGTACAGATCTCATCTGAAATCAGAAAATTTTCATAGACAAATGCCGAAAATTACACTAAATGGCTCCATACAATGTTAATATATAATTTATCCCGTAATGCCATCCTAGTTATTGACAACGCATCATATCATAACACCTAAGTAGAAAAATTCTCTAACATCAAATTCCTTAAAAAATGAAGAAAAGTCTAATTAACAAGACATCACATCCCAGTCGATGAAAACAACACCAAAACAAAATTATATGATTTAATTAAAATGAACAAATCAGCACAAAAACATATTTGATTGAGTATTAGCTGAAAATAATTATAGAACTTTAAAACTTCCAGTTTACCATCCAGACTTGAATCCCATTGAATAAGGCCTAATTTTGGGAGAGTCAAACAGTGGGTTGGTAATAGGAATGTGACATTTAAAATAAAAGACGTTGAAGACCTATGTCAGCAAAGATTTCAGCAAATCTGCCAGAAAGAATGAGAAGATGTAGCAGTCACATTGAAAAAAATGAACAGCATTATTATAAGAAAGACAATATTGAGGAAGAAAGACTTGAAAGAATCATAATTTAAGACAATGAACTGGAAAGCAGTGAAGAAGATATAGAACATGAGGGGGACACAACAGGAGACATGTCATGTGGAAGAAACAGAAGATGATACTGTTAGGTCTACAGTGTGTGATTAAAATTGTGAATCAGAATAGTATCAATTACATTTAGTAGTGACTGTACTGTTACTGTTTCAATGTGCACATGTTACTGGTAACATCATCATCCAGCGAACTCAATAACTTAAGCATAAGGTAAGCAACTCACATCTATGCTTTCATTAAATATTTTAATCCTTCTAGAATGGTAGCAATACCTATAACAGGGGATTACCCATGCGTCTTCTGAAATAATATTGCCCAATTAAGATTCGGAATGAAACTAGGGAAACCCCATGAGCTGTCATAAAGTCAAAATAAATCCAATCAGTACTAGGCATGTCATCACGCGGTTCAGTGCTTCCCCGTTTTCCATCAGTTTCACACTGAGAATCTCAATCTCTCAGCTCAGTTGCATGTCGATACATGAAAATTGAGGAAGTTATTTATTTGAATGATACATTGGTTTAATTGAGGAATGCCGCCAACAAAAGGATCACAATCTGCCTTATGTTATGTAAATATGTAAACGAGTTTGGAAAAAATATTTTTAGTGAAGACAGTAAAATATTGTTCTGTCTGATATGTGAAAAGAGTGTTTCTGCGAGTAAAAAATTTGAAGTTGTGCAACATATTAATACAGCACATCATAAGGACAAGGTTAAGAAGGAGTCTACTCTAAATCAACAATTGATTACAAGCAGAGTAGGTGAACAATCAAGTTCAAGAGACGATTTTTCTAAAGACTTATGTTCAGTTTTAGTGAGAGCCAACATTCCATTGTGGAAACTGAATAATGTGCAGCTTCGGAGTTACTTAGAAAAATACACAAACAAAAGGATCCTGGACAAGTCTACATTACGCAAAAACTATGAACCACAGCATTTTCAGGATGTAATTTGTAATATATGGGATATATTGAAACATAAAAATATCTGGATTTCAATAGACGAGACATCAGACACAGCAGGCAGTGTGTATGTAGAGCTGTAGTTGGTGCAATGAAAGCAAATCATTCCTCTTAAATATTCAAGCACTTGACTGGGTAAACCATAGCATGGTTGCAAAATTTTTCAATGACTCGTTAGCGGAGTACAGTATAACAGTGTATTATTATTTCTCAGTGATGCTGCTCCATATAAATAGTTAAAGCGGCTCCATATATACCTAGTTAAAGTGGGAACTGGATTAAAAATTATTTATCCCAAATTAATTGCCTTGCTAACGATTTACATCGTGTCGCTGAAACTATTACAGCCAATTATAAAGACGTGGACTTACTTGTCTCCAAAGTTAAGAAAGTATTTGTGAGGGCACCACTTGAGAGTTAAAAAATTTCGTGAACTATTTGCAACTTCGCCTTTACCTCCTGAGCCAGTTTTAACTCATTGGGGTATCGTTGTTAGAGGCTGTGTCATACTATGCAGAACATTTCAGTGAGTGGAAACAGTGTTAGATTCCTTAAATGTGGAAGTTGCAGCTAGCATTGTGATAGCTCAGGAATGTTTTTCTGAAGATGGCAACGAGAAAAAGAGCCAGTATATTCATAAACGCTTCTCTAAATTAGCTGAAATTATAACACATTTGGAGGCTCAAAATAAAGTAATTCTTTGGAGTATTCACTTTCTCTGATAGATCAAATTTCAAATTTTTGTTTTCAGAAACTGGCAGTATTGCTAAAATTGCACTAGTTACAAAACAATCTGTCAAATTAGCAAAACGCTGTCTGGTGATGATGAAAAAACAGAAGAGGAATTCACTGAAGAAAAGTTGTGGTGTTTTTCGCATGCACCTGTGACATCATGTGAGGTGCAAAGGGCATTTTCAATGTATAAAACCTTCTTCACTAATAGACGTAGAAGCACCTCAGGACAACTTTAGTAACAAGGGAGGACTGTCATTGGTCAGCCAACAGAAACACCGGGAACATTCACTGGGACTCTCTGCATTTTGTACTCTGTTAGACACAGTCACTCTAGTGCCGCGAGTTTAAGATATCTCACATCTTGTTGCCAACTGGACAACTGGATGGGAGCATAAACTCCATATCACACTCACATTTCATAGATAACTCGCTCACTCAGTATTAAGATATACAAGGTGAACCATAAGTAATATCGTTAATTTCAGGAGGTTATTCTTTGAGATATTTCAACAAAAAAGTTTAATACAATTTTGCTCGTTTTGGCTTCCTTTTCGAGATAAAAACTGTTTTGATTTAATTTCCAATATGCTCAGTCAATTTACGGGAGCAGGGTAATATGATAATAAATTATTGAAAGAATTTTAGTTTTGTCCCTTAAATGTGCAGAAATTCGATTCAAACAAATGTAACATTTTATAATTCCTTTTCAGAACGAAATATATATGACACTGTTTATGCCACAAAAATTCAAAATGAAGTATATTATTTTAAAATAATAATCAGAAGAGTTTATAATTAGTTTCTTAATGTCATGAGCATTTGAAAAAAATGCTATGAACATAAATACATTTTACAGAATTAGAACTAGAATTATTTACTAGAGTGAAGTTAAGGCCATCAGGCCTTCTCATCCACTTCACCTTAAATCAACTTGAGGTACAAGGTAATTCGTACAATATGATAAAATTGCATTCAATAAGATTAGCTATATGATTTTCTACACATATACAAAATAATAAACATAATACGATAAGTAGCAATATACAAAATATTAAAATACGATATACAGAGAATGTATTGGAAGAAATTCGTTAAATTGAAGAGGGCTACTGTTATCATAACCAAATATAATCCTGTCAGATGCAGCCTAAATCCTACTGCAAACAATGATTCTAACTTCAAGTCTTGCTTTAGTAATACATACTTTTATTTCCTTACCTATGGGTTGGTCCAGTGTAGGGTGGAGGATTAGGGCGATAGTATGCATTGCATTCCATGGATAATCTGGAAAGAGGAATATGCTTCAGTTATGGAATTGTGCCTCTGAAGTATTGAATTTCATGTCTTAACTCATTCAGCCTACTGTCTCTTTCATCATGTAAAACAAACATTAGTTCCACAGAAAAGATAGAAAATACAATCACTGCAAGACATAAACAACTAAATACATTTCAAGATAAAAAATAATTACATACAAACTTTGTGGAAAGAGAAATGTCACTGCCATGCAGAATTGTTCCTTCTTACCTTGGAGTACTTGTCCTGGGCAAGGAACTGTTAGGGCTAGCTGTGTGGGAACGGGACACTGTTGTTGAACACTGGTCTGATGGAGGGTTCAAGACCTGTCTCTGGCTTGACAGAGACCTCAAGGTGTTTGTAGCTCTGTGTACAGCTGTGTACTGCACCATCTGCACTGCAGGAGTTTCCTTGTTGCGTTTGCTTCTACAAATACGAAGTTAAACATCACAATTCTGTCAGTGGTAATGGAAGGTAAATTAATTATGAACTTTTTAAACTCATCTGATGGCTACTGAAATTTTAACAAATAAATTTCCTACTGAACGACATTCTATTCCTTCTTCCCCATCCTCGCTAAATAATAGAAAATAATTAAACGTGAAATATTTTTTTTGGCTTTATTAACATAATTCATAAGTTTTTTTTTCTCTTATCCAATTTTGTTACAAACAGGTGCCAGAGCTTGATTTCTAAATGTCTGCTGCTAAATGATTTTTTTTTATCTGTCATGATATGGTTATTTGCCAGAAGATCAGAGCTACATATGTTAATTCAGCAGAAGGGTGGCATTCTTTCGAAAGCGTTGCGGAAAAAACATGGTAAACACCATATACTTTCGTCTATGTTAGTGTCCATTTCTACCTGCACTAAATTATGGTAACTCTACAACCAAGAAAAACCAACCTCTTTTAAAATTGCATCCATATGAAAAAGCTCGAAGTTAATAAATGCAATAAGTGATGTGTTTGAATAAAGAGTGAATAATGATGGTTTATATATATATTCCTTTGGTTCCCATATTTATCTCTATGATTTTTACTTCTGGAGAAATTTGAAAGATAAGAAGCACAGAAATAATGCACATGCGTCAGAATATTTCAAAGACAATTTGCAACAGGAGATTACAAATTTTTTTAGTTGGTTATTTAACGACACTGTCTCAACTACTAGGTTATTTCATGTTGATGAGATTGGTGATAGCCTAGCGTGATGGTATTTGGCAAGATGAGGCAGAGAATTTGCCACAGATTAGCTGAGATTTACCTTACAGTTGGGGAAAACCTCGGAAAAAAACCCACCCAGGAATCGAACCCATGCCTGAGCACAACTCCAGATCGGCAGACAAGCGTCTCAGTCGACCGACTATGGCGATGGCTAGATTGCAAATTAAATATGTTGAAACATTACAAATTTTGTGTAGCAGAGCACGGCACTCACACATTTTCAACATCTGTGAACTAAGTTTCGTCACATATTTCTAGTAGCAACTCAAGCTGTTGCCTTCTTTTCAGATGATTACACCATGACCAATACGCAGAACTCTAATGCATAGACAAAATTTTTGCAAATAAAACTCTGTGAAATGTTCAGTACGAGTTAAATATAGCAATTATAAAATAAGAACATTATAAAATACCAATAAATTCCAAGAACTATTTTCTTGAGAAGATACTGTTTTAATCAATTTTAATATCTAGCTTCTCACAAAACACTAGTATTGAAATCATGAAAACAAATTTTATAATAGCAGGACATTTATTAAATCTTGTAAACTAAAATGGTTATTCAAAAACGACAAGTTGAAGAGTGTAGTCATAATCAAATACAAATGATTGAATAGTAACAAATTCTACGAAGAACACTGTCCTATAACCACTTCCTTTATCACAAATCCCACGAAGATCAAATGCTAGTCATCTTTTTATAAGAATTCGCCTGTGTTGTGGCTTCAACTTCAAATAGATAAGTTCTCCAATATAATTAATCAGTAAGTTAAACTTCTATAAATGATAATACAATTAAATATTTTTAATGTAACAGAATAAAGTGACTATAAACATCAAATGGTATGAGCACATATTAAAATTGGAAAAACACTGTCTGCCAAAATAATCCACAGGCCTAGTGCTAACAGAGATGTCACAATTAATAGCGAGATAGCTTTCTCTGATTTTAGAACACGTCAATGCACCTAATACTTGAAAAACAAGAAAACAAAAAGGAAACCGAAGTTAAATTTAAAATACCTGTTCCATTAGTTCTCGACAGTTTAAAATGTTTGAAATCGTTCATAATTTCAGAGAAGTATAGAGTAGATTGTATAATATCTTGAGACTATGATGACAATAAACCAATAATACTAGTCACCATATGACTGGACATGTCCCCACTTTAAATATAGAAAGAACTATCTGGGAGGGATGTTGAGAATTTACTAGTTTGTCTGGAAACTTCTCTTGAGTAACAGAATACTTACTGAGCATGCACAGTATGTTATAACTGGAACTTGAAAAATTCAGGTGGCCCAAATTTTGTTTCCGAGTATGTATGAAGAAGGAACTACGAGCAACAGAAATATGCTTTCAAATTTCATGCATGAGATTCAAGTAAGGTGCCATCTAAGGTATTACACTTGTTACATCTCACCTACATCATACTCGTATTCTATTTTCGAACTATAATCACAGTCATATTTATTTACATCAGTGAAAATACTGTATTAGGAAATTTATGATTTTTATCGAAATAATACTTGTAAATAAATATATCCATCAATTAAAATAAGATTTGTGGCTCGCGAAGTGACTATGGGGCAATCTTTAGTAACACTACAGCTTCTGCTCCCTTCTGTTTCTACTCTTGTTATGTTATTGTTTGCTAATTTTCTTACGGACTCTAAATTACTCTGTACTTGAAAGGTGTTGTTAATTTAGTATATGTTCCAATTACGTACATATACATGTCATCTATGTGACAATTTCATTTAGCATTTCTTAAATCTTGAATTTAAAAATGTTCTCTAGCGATTACGATTAGGAGAGAGCAGACAAATACAATATGTTATATTCTTAAATCACGAGAAAATGAAGTTGAATTGCAAGAATAAATAATGTTCAATCTTTATTTTTATTATTATTATTATTATTATTATTATTATTATTATTATTATTATTATTACTATCACTATTACTATTTACGATTTTCATATGTCCTGAAATAGCAGCAAAAAGTGAAATCTCTCGTTTCAGCATAAACATCCATTATGCACTTATGTATTAAGTTACATTCAAAATGCTCCTTTGAATTACCACCATATACTGCAGATTAAAAATTGGTTACATTTGCTACTTTTAGCCTACATCCTAAAATTTGTAAGATATCTCCCACTATCCATTACAGCAACAGGTACTGTGATTAATTAAAAGCTTTGTGTCAATTATAAATGCTTGCAAAGCTAACAACAAATAAATATTTCACACATAAAGCATGAAAAAGAACATAATGTCAGACACAAAAGCAGACTACAGATGAACTAAAGTACAACACTCAACATTTGAGGAATATGATCGTTTTCATTTCACTGCTTACAGATTTCAAATATAAATGATTAAAGGCCATTATGAAGATTGGATGACAATATCTGTAAAATTTCACACAACGTAATTAATATAGTAACTGAAAGAGAAGAGAAGGTCTCATAATATGACACAAAAACACTTCGACATATCTTTTGAAAGAGAAACAAATGCCACAACTTAGTAAACTGACAAATGTTAGTTTGAATACTACATTTTACAAAATTAGTAAATAGAGAAGTGTAAAAATTTACAAATGACACCGAAAAGTAACATAGAATTAACAGATTTTTCAAGTAAGCAGATAAGATCATGCCTGTTGAAATTATCATACTCTTCTATTTTGAACATAAAGATATATATAAAATGATGTACGAGTACAATAATTTTGAAAGACAACATTTTTAAATATTGTTGATAATTCAATCTATCTCCAATATGAATTCAGTGCTAATAATTCACCTATTTCAATCTAAGTAACTCTCACATACAATCCTCCTTTTATCTTTACAAACTCTTAAGATTTCCACATGTGAGAGAGGTTGTTTTCCCTTTCCCACAGCTACTGATGAAGGTAGAAACAAGCTTCTCTTCAAAATGTGTTTTTCTGCTGTATTTCAATAATAGATATAGTTTAAAGAAAGTATTTCTGAACAGAATGTTGATATTATAGGAATCCATTAAGTCTTAAGAACAGATGCCTGTACTTCATCTAATTAGGATCATTAACACAGTAAATGTTTGAATTTTAAGTTCGTTATAGATATAATAGATGTATAAATTTTAATACTATATACTGAAGAATTTAAAAGTATACCAGTAACAATTATATTTTCATATTCAATAAAATCTTTTTGAATAATGTTCTTACCTAAAAGACTAGGTCACAGTCTAGTATATACAGTCGCAAAGCTTGGGGTGATTTTTTGCATTTCTCGCGATAGTTGCTAGCCGCTTGGAGCGCTGTGTGTATTAGGAACAACAGACTGTGTCACTGTCATCGTGATCTAATACAGGCCGTAAGGCAGACCATGTGACTCGCTTAACTCGATCACGAAGGGCGGAGTTTCAACCGTATACATTAATTGGCATGCATAAAAAGTAACATATATTTCTCTAAAATGTAGTGTAATTGCATTAATAAAATTTAAAACAATGATTAGGAGACACTTCAGACATAATTCTTGCGACTTAAGGAGTAATATTATTTTTTGGTGTGAAAATTACGTTGTTCGTATGTGTAATAGACCTACCTGCCTTTATTTCGAATAAATATTGCGAAATTATTGTACATTCAGTTATGCACGATTCAATAATTTTCAGTTGCACCGCACGATATGTTGAAATTATAGGTTATGTTTACTGTCCCAGTTGCCCCTTTCTGTCTAATTTTAGTGGTCTCGAATGCCCTGCCATTCATATGGAAATATTATAGGTTATGTTTACCATATCTTATATTCCTAAATTCGCAATTATACATTATAATTAAGCATAATGTCGTATATGATACTCCGCACATTCAATTTGTCTGTATTTTAATACTACAATTGAGTACTGAATTACTGTATTTATCTACTACCTAAGAGACAAAGTAACAATCGTACGTACACTAATTTCATAAGAGTGGTATGATAAATTTTCTGTCTTTATGAAGGAAGGTAGATGTGCTATATTAATATCACAATATAAATTCTTTTTATTAAACCTCAAAATAGCTTCCATTCTAAACTTAAAATGTTGATGCGAAAAGATTATGTTAACATGTAAAATTCTCTTCACATTAAAATAACACAATTTTGTAATTATTTCTGCAACATAGGCTATTATGCAACAAGAAGTAAACGGAACTTATGGACACATTACACTAAATAAAACTTAGCTATGATACGCAATAAAGTTATAATATAATAATTCACTGAGCTCCATACACTGAAATAGAAAACCCGAACATATATTACGGCCTGGTCTAGATCGAAAAGGCATTGACTGTGCCGTATTTCGCATTGTTGTGAAAAGTTGTGTAAACTGTGAAATGTTCGTTATGGGTTGTAATAACTGTAAATGGCTAAAATAGAATAATTTGAGTAATAATATGGGACAAGGAGACGTTTGTTGCACTATAAATTCTAAGAAAAAGAAGTCAGAGTTATCCTTCTGAAAGATCTAGGAAGGTGAGTTTATAAAATATAATATATACTTTATGAAAATAATATATAAATCTTATGTATTTCGTATTTCAATAGTGGAAGGAAGGTGTTAATTTTTCAAAAGAACACAATATCTAAAGTACAATACATTTTATAGTCTGCTAGGGAAAGAGTCTGTGATGAAGCGATAGTAGCGATCCTGGTGGCTAGCAACTATCTATGGATGCATATTTCAACTGTCTATATTTGCATATTTAGTAAGTATTGAGCTTCGCAACTGTATATACTAAACTGTGGACTAGGTAATAGATATTCTATCACAACTAGCAGTTCTATTCAAAATATAAGAAAATACCACAGTTTTAAATATGAATTCCAAATTACCATAACAATTCAGCAAATGTTGAGTATTTTGTACTGGTGAGAAAGGAATTCTACATAGCCACACTCCAGAAATTCTCTTTTAGACCCATCTTACCTCAAGTAACTCTCACAGATATCAAAGATTGATTCAAAGTATTCACTTGAACCATCATCCCTGAAGGAAAAACTACACTGTAGAGCAAATAAAGAACTATCATGCATTCTAGCAGTGGTCTCAAATTCACGTCATATATCAAAATTATGTTTCATTGTAACAAATCACAAAAGGCAAGCTCTATACAATGCAATAGAAACATGGTTAAAATTTCATTGAACAACAGAAATCAAATTTTTTCGAATACCTCTGCCTAGATGATTGTAGTACTGACTACTGTGGATTCGTAAATGTTTTATCTAGAAATATACAGTATCACTATTAATTAATTCAGTGCAATGTTAAAGTAAGTATTTCGGAAAACTGGCTACTGACATGAAATATTTGAAATAGCTGCTTTTTTAATATGTAACTGCATATTGATATTAAAAAAAAAAAAATCTAATCTTCCTCAACTTGGTGAGGTTGTCAAAGACAAAGAATGTTAAACAGTAACATTTAAGGTCCGACATTAAAAATGTCTTACAAGAAATTTGTTTACAATAAACTGAAATTTGCAGTAGATAATGTTTTACAATAATGAAAATTTGCAGTTAAATAAAAAAATAAAACAGAATGAGAAATTTCAACTGTAATTTGAATTGAAGTACAAGTGTCACCGTAAAATCTACAGAGGGCCCTTCAAAGCTATCATAGAAATGTCCAAATTTATGACAGAATGAGACGAATTGTTTTGTTATGGTCCCCCTAGCGCACATCATTAATCCGATGACTTCTATATCCACGAGTTTATATGATGTTTTGTAATATGGGATAGTCGATTCATAAATTGCCCTTTTCTCTAGATTAACCTCCTCGGGTTGATTTTGATGTGTTTCGAATCTGATGGTCAGATCCAGACTATAACCTTTTGTCTCTCCAGGTTTAAATGTTATAATATTAATATGCCAAAGATTTCCGGTATCCGCTATTCAATCGACTTCTTCATAGGTAGTTAAATTAAATTAACAATTTGTACATATTTTTATTATGAACAGCTCTTCAGTACACAACCATTTTTAAAAATAGGAGAATATCTGTATCTTCAAGATTGAAATTTGTTCTGAGGATGAAGATTTGGGGACTTTTTCTCAATAAATGTACTAATAGCAGTGCGTTATTGCAAAAAGTCAAGTTTATATTAAATTTACACTATTATTTAAAATGAGAGTTCCTCATTTTATTGCAGTTGCATTGTATATAACTTTCAATACACATTTAAGAAAGAAAGGCTGAAGACCACTTAATTACAACACTTTAAAGCAGAACTAAAGTGAACTTTATGTTGTCAGCAAACAGCTGGATACATTGAGAAGATTGATTGATAAAGCAGAACTAAAACAGATCAAGTAGAAGTATCAACAGGGAATGTGTTTTTAAAAAGACAAAATTATCTACAATAAAAATAACAACAGAACACAAATATACTTTATCATGCATACAACATAATATGTATAAAAAATACAATATACTGAAATGATTTCCATTTTACACTTACAATGTGTAAAACACACTTTTAGCATTCCTGCTTGCAATATTATTTTTAAAGTAGAGGCAAAAGTTTCGAAATTGTGTAAAATGGATACCATTATACTAAATACACAAATTATGTGCAAAAATAGAAAACATAAATACATGCATGAAGATATAAATATAAAAATTGTAAAAAACTAATTAAAATGGATTTACGAAAACCAGAATATTTAAAAAAATGTGTGATACCATAAGGAACTGATTATACTGTTTCTACTGCGCAATGTAACTTGCTACATTTTATGCACAATTACATTTTAATGGTCTTGATAAAAATAACTGTAGTAAAAGAAACTTACATATGAAAGACATTGAATAGATATTCACTTAAGATGGTTATTGATCATATTTTCATATATAATAACAAATACAATTAATAAACACTATTCTCCCATCTCGGGTCAAAAACGCTGATAGAACTAATATTTAACCCTTGTGATAAATTTTGGTGAAGTCCGAAGGGCCCAATTAGTCAAATCCACTCTCCTCACATCGTTGGGGCCCCCTAGGATCTTTTAAGATGCGAAAGAGAGAGTGGTGTGCGGAAAGCAACGGGAAACTACCATATATATTCTTCCCAAGAAAAACTGCGAACATGGAATGATGAGTCTTTCCACAGTAAAAGATTCCAGATGTATACTATCCCCCCTTCGTATGTCCGGGAGGGGGATGCTGTGGAAGGACACATTATGAAGTAATCCATCAGAGAGAAAGAAAGACAATTGAAGTTTGGAACGTGGAAGTGAGGACTCTTTTGCAAGCAGATATGTTGGAAAACTTGAAGGAAGAAATGAGAAGAAACAGAGTGGATGTGATGGGAATATCAGAAATGAGGTGGGAAAATAGTGGTGAGTGATGAATTTAAGTTGTTTTATTCAAGTGGCGAGTCCAAAAGAAGTCATGGTGTTGGTGTATTATTAGGACCTCGTGTGAAAGATAAAGTGATATCAGTGCATTATGTAGATGACCGGGTGATAATGTGAGGTTACAAGGGAAGAAAATGGACTTAGTGCTAGTGCAAGTTTATATGCCACATAGTAGATTAGCAGACGAGGAAGTGGAAGAAAGGTATGACAAGATAGAAGAGATAGTTGAGAAGGAGAAGAAGGAAGCATGTGTAATCCTAATGGGTGACTGAAACACAGTAGTAGTAGTAGAAAGATAAGATGGAAGAACAGTTAGAAAATATGGATTGGGAAAAAGAAATGAAAGAGGAGAATCCTTGGTGAATTTCTGTAAAAGAAATGCAATGATTGTTGAAAATACATTATTCCAACAACATAAACAAAGAAGATATATTATATACATGGACATCCTAAGGGACGAAAGCAGATATCAGATAGACTATATAACTTACTGGTACAAGAAAGATTCCGAAATTGCTTAAAAAATGCGAAGACTTTACCAGGAGTAGATATTAACTCAGATCATGTTCTGCTGATAGGCAAAATAGATATTCGTCTGAAGAAAATAAGAGGAAGGCAGATGACGAAATTTGACAAGGAAAAATTGAAGAACGAAGAGGAAAGAAGAAAATTTAAAGCAAATTTTCAAGAGAAAGCCGCTACATTAGAATCCACACCTGAGAATAGTAATGAGTACTGGAAGTATTGGATTCAACTAAAAGCTGTACAGAAAACAGCAGAAGAAACAATAGGATACAGAGAAGGAGTGAGAACAAAGAAACCTTGGGTCACAGGGAAAATGTTGGAGAAAATGGAGGAAAGAAGAAAATGGAAAAACATCAACACAGAAGAAGGTAGAAGAGACTACAGGAAACTAAACAACGAACTAAGAAGAGAAATTGATAAGGTGAAAGAAGACTAGATGAAAGAAAAATGTAAAGAAGTAGAGGATCAGGAGAGAAAAGGAAGATATGATTTAATGTACCGCGAAGTTAAATGTCTAGACTTCACATATAAGAACAGAAAATCCATGTGGTTGATAAAAGGCGAAATATGAAATGAAATAATGAACAAGGAATACTGAACACATGAACGAAATATGTAGAAGAGTTATATGAGACAGGGAATCGTCCAGATAAGTTAGACATAGAAGAAGAAGAAGCAACTGTATCAGAAGATGAAAAAGGATTTTCTATTTTAAGAGAAGAAGCTGAACTAGCGCTTAGGGAAATGAAGAATGAGAAAGCAACAGGAGTTGATGGAATCCCCATTGAGTTAGTGAAATGCTTGGGTGAAGACAAGAAGAAAATTCTATCATTATGCAAGGAAATATATGAGAAAGGTGAATGGCCTGAAGATTTTACGGAGGCAGTGTTGCTGCCAATACCGAAGAAAAATAATGCCAAGAAATGTAACAAGTTCAGGACTATCAGCCTGATATCGCATTCAGCAAAGATTCTCCTGTGAATACTGAATCGGCGTTTATATTCTAAGATGGCAGGACAGTTGGAAGAGGAGCAGTTTGGCTTCAGAAAAGGAAAAGGTACAAGGCATGCAATTGGACTACTATGAACAATCGGCAAAAGATACCTAGAGAAGAATAAAGTGTATATAGTATATGTGGACCTAGAAAAGACGTTTGACAGAGTGTACTGGAACAAACAGATGGACATCCTGAAGAAAATAAGTGTGGACTGGAGACTGTTCAATAACCTATATATGAAATGGGTCAAAGTCAGGATAGGAGAAGTAAAATAGGAGAGGAGTACGACAAGGATACCATTTATCATATACCCTGTTCAACCTACTTGGAGGATTTGATGAAGAACTGTTTTCAGAACATGGGAGGGGTAAAAGTGGGAAGAAGAAGAATAAAGTGCATAAGATTTGCTGATGATATGGCGTTGTTAGCAGAAGAGGAGACAATACTAAGGGATATGCTACTGGAGCAAAATGACAGCTGTCAGCAATAGAAATGCAAACAAAACGAAGACCATGGTTGTCGGAAGAAAAATAAAGAAGGTAAACTTGCGAATTCTAAATGAGGCGGAAGAGCAAGTGGACAGCTTAAAATACTTGGGATCTACTTATAAGCAGTAACATGAGCTGCTGCCAAGAAGTCAAGAGAAGGACAGCAATGGCAAAGGAAGCTTTTAATAGAAAAAGGAGCATCTTGGCGGACGTATGGAAAAAGAACTAAGCAAGAAATCGGTGAAGTGCTTTATGTGGAGTGTGACATTGTACAGGGCAGAAACATGGACATTAGGACGAAATGAAGAGAAACAAATAGAAGCATTTGAAATGTGGATGTTGAGGAGAATGGAGCATGTGAAATGAACAGACAGAATAAGAAATGAAGTTGTGTTGGAAAGAGTGAGTGAAGAAAGAATGATGCTGAAGCTGTTCAAAAAGAGAAAAAGGAATTGGTTGGGTCACTGGCTGAGAAGAAACTGTCTACTGAAGGATGCACTGGAAGGAATGGTGAACGGGAGAAGAGTTCGGGGCAGAAGGAGATATCAGATGATAGACGACATTAAAATATGCTGAGACTAAGACGAAGGCAGAAAATAGGAAAGATTGGAGAATGCTGGGTTTGTAGTGAAAGACCTGCCCATGGGCAGAACACTTATGTATGTATGTATGTATGTATGTATGTATGTATGTATGTATGTATGTATGTATGTATGCTCCTATCTAATAAAAATTTAACAGAAGAAATACATAATGAAAAGTAAAGCTATATTTTTAACTTATACATGAATTAATTTAAGCCTACTGTATATAAAAAAAAAAACATGTTTCCAAAACAGAAAATTTGCAATATCTGTAAACTCTCGGGTCGATTTCTTCACATTTCATTATAGAGAAAATATTGTGATATGATGCTGTAAAAAACTGATTTCGAGATTGTTACGAAAATACAAATTTTCAGCATTCTCAAAACAGAAAAAGTGAATTTTGACATGCAATCTGTCTCTGTTATGCAATTTCTTCTACACTATTAGACTCATTATGTTTATATCCAGTCGTCAATTCGTCTGAAAATGACGAACAGGAGACATAACCAATTCTACTAAAAAATTAATGTAATTTTATTTGAAAAAAAAAGGAAAAAAAAAGTTATTCAATAAAAATTGTACTTCTCATGATTTTGTTTCTTAAATAAAATCTATAAATGAAATGGTGTAGAAAGTATGTCTCCAAAAATGTTGATAGATTACTTTTTGCATAATATTATACTTCTAACTTAAAACAAAAAAGTTTGGGCTTATAAGTACAGCAGACTATTTACATCGGGTTCGAAATGCAGTGAGTCCAAATGTAATTTGTCCTAGATAAAGATTATGCTTGGTGACAGGTTTTCCTGGAGTATCCTGTTTCCCCTACTAATATTCCACCATTGCTCCACTGATCATCATCATGTGGTGCTATGTAGTTTGTTTTCCATGTTGCACCAAGGGCACTGTTAAAGTGGCAAGAAAAAGTACTTTCTTGATGAGGACACATGAGTGAATGACATGGAGTCAAATACCCACCATTGCAGAAAAAAATAAAATATATATTTATACACTAATGTTTGTGGAAATTACAACACCAAGAAGGATACATGTAATTGAAATGACAATACACAAATGATTAGAATTACAGAACTATACCTGATCTGTGACCGTGAGATTTCAATATGGTGTGAAGTCTCCATACAGTGCAATCAGAGTCTCCAAGTGTCATAGCATGGAATCAAAGAGGGCCTGGATATGTTCCCGGAGAAATCTCTCTCCACACAGTTTGTTTACAAGTCCACAAAGTGTCAAGAGTGGGTGCTGGAGGACCATGATGAACAAATTGCCGACCAATATCTCAGACATGTTCGATGGGCGACATGTCTGGCGAACATGCAGGTCAGGGAAGCAGTGATACCCGTTGTTGTTCAAAGACGACTTGCACAATCCTCGCCACATGTGGCTGGGCACTGTCCTTCTGAAATACTCCCTAATGTAGCGGTTGCTGTTCAGATTGCCCTGAATACGTAGGAGACGAGATCGCATATTTTATCCAATGGCACGCCAAACCATCACACTAGGCGTTTGTCCACTATGCCGCTCAACAATGCAGGCTCTCAGATTGCATTCATCACGGTAACGTCTAACACATATGTGATCATTATTGTAGGACAAGTTGAAGCGGAACTCATTCAAAAACACTATATTTTTCCACTCAGCAGGCCAGTGACGATGTTCACGTGCCCATTGCAATCTGAGGCGTTGGTGGTTTCTGGACAATGAAAACCGACGCAACAACATGTGAGCCATTAGTCCAGCCCTCAAAAGACAGCAACAAACTGTTGACGCAGATAGGTCCACACCCATTGCAGTACTCCAACATCGACTCAAGACTGGATGAAGCTGTACGGTCCGTCACAGCCATGTGGACAAGATGGAGGTCATCCCTTGCTGTGGTCACATTACATAGTCCAGTACCCGTTCATCTCTGTGTACGACCCTCTTCTATCCACTGGTTCCTCACACGCATCACTGTCGTAGCAGCATGCCCTGTACGAGCCGAAATTTCACGTTATGACAAACCTGCTTACCGGAGACCAAATATTCTGCCCCATTCGAATTCACTCACGTGCTGATATTGCATCCTTCCATGTCGACGAGACATACCTGCACTGGCTTTCATGTTTCCACTTTGTTTGGAAGCTCTGCACTGACTGAGCAAGGCATAACACTGGCCTTGCTGGTGACACAAGAGATATCACCACAGTCTAGTATATACAGTCACGAAGCTTGAGTTTATGAGGGTACTAGAACAATAGACTGTGCAGGCACTATTTCGCATTGTCTGTAATGAGACGATAGTAGCGATCCTAGTGGTTAGCAACTATCTATGGATGCATATTTACCACGTATTGAGCTTCGTGACTGCATATACTAGACTGTGGTATCACTGTTGGGCCACTGTATATGCCATCTCTCTGGAAATATTATCAATTATTGGTGGTACACTGTTCTACACATCTCCTGAGTTTGGAGTCGTTCGGGCCATTCTTTCTGGGTGTTGCATTTTTCACAAACAGTAGTGTATGAATGTTTTTTGAAAACTGATGCATCATCAGTTGTTACAGAAATAGAACAAAAAAAAAAAAACCTTTCTTTTCTGTAAAAATTATGTCCCCAATTGAAAAATTTAAGAGTAGACAAAAATTTTAATTCTTAAATATGCCTACATCTTACTATATACTTTTTAAAATTAATATAATGTATAGGAATAGAACAAGATAAAGACTATGAAAGCTTTTCTCTTCTCTAATTACAAATTTACTCAGCTCAGAAATCATTTCTTGTCACAGAATATTTTAAAGCTAGACAAGACAGCAAAACCATTCAAGGTGACTTTCTCAATAGTTTCGTTGTCAATCTATGTTTCCATCATTCCATTGTGGAACATAGGGCTCTCAGGAAACTCATCCATCTGACTCTGTTCCTGGTGAGCTCCTTGATCTCTCTCCACGTCTTGCTTCTGCTTTTGACTTCTGCAAGAATTATTCGTTTTCCAAATAGTTTTGTTGTAATAGGGGTTAAATACTTTAATAGACTATCTGAAATGGTTAACGTAGTCATTGTTCTGCAATTTAAAACTGCCATGAAGAAATGATTACTGGTGACACAATTTTATTAAAATGACGAATTTTTTCCTACTGGTTTATCTGAACTTAACTTTTAATCATGATTAGTGTACCGTATCTATTTTTTGTCAAATTTTTTTTGATCTAATTGTCAATTTCACCTATGGTGACAAATGACAGAAAATAATTGAAGTGAAATAAATAGTTTTTAAAACTTATAGCACTTTTAAATCCGAATTTCATAAATAACAAAATACTGTAATAATAGAAGTGATCACAACAAATACAGATATTACAACAATTCTTAGAATTATAAGAAAATTTCCTTTTGTGTGTAATCCATAAAGATAGAGTGCTTATCTTTTATTTGGCCACAGTATATTATTTTATTTATGTACGTCTTTTGAATGATACGATATGCATTTGAAAAGCTCGTAGCCTGAAAAACAGATGGCACTGAAAACGTGTCAACAATGCTGTCATTGTTACAGCCCATTTTACATTTTCTGTTGACTACATTTTGTGTAGTTTAATTTTGAAGTTAGTGCGCCGAACAGATTGGCACAAATAGAAAATATCGAGCTTTGTGCTGTCATTAAATATTTCGTAAAAAAGGAAATGAGTCCAACAGAAATTAAAGCAGATATGAATGCTACACTGGAGGAATCCACTCCAGCGTTTTCGAGTGAAAAAATTGGCGACACTATTTAAACATGGTCGAGAGAGTGTGAAAGGACCCCTGTAGTGGACCTCGAGTAACAGCAACAAGTGATGAAATCATTAAAAAAAAATCCACCAAATATGGTGTTGAATGACTGTCAATAGAAAATGCGGGAAATTAGTGAGGTTATGCGTATCTGAAATGAATGGGTGTGCCACATCTTAGTCAATGTCTTCAGCATGTCATAGGGCTCCACAAGGTGGATTCTATATTTGTTAACACCCGAACAAAAGCATATCCAATGTCAAATTTCGAGGGATTGTTGGCTTGATTCGAGAAAAATGCGTCCGATTTTCTTAGACAGTTTGTAATCACTGATGAAACCTGAACACGTTATTACATACCAGAGGAATGTCACAGGCTATTGGTAGTCCAGAGTGCTCAAGAGGAAGTGCTACAATATGGAGGAGCTGTGCGAGACCAACCAATGAAGTAGAAGAAGGTGACAAACATTTAATAAGAGGTAAAATGGCAAATAGAAACTGTAACAGAAATAAAGTAAATTCAATCAAGGATATAGATACTGAACGAAACTACCTATTAAGAGATCGATGTCAACAAAGATTACATTTTCCTAAAATTAGAAAAATTAATTATTAACTAAATAAGATAAGAAGACAGGTTTTGAAAATAAGATTGAATAACGTCAAGTTTTTAAAATAAAAAATTGAAAATAGAGAATTAATGAAGTTATTAATGTATTCCGATAGCTGTAGTAATTAGTAAATGTCCAAAAGATAACTGACTTTATAAATTGGTAAACTACTATATTTTAAATTCAATAAGAATGCAGTTATAATAAATTTATTAGTCATCATAACAGCAATGAATCGAAAATGAGTGCATGCGATACAATGTTGAAACTGAATTGAGGTTGATTACGTAAGCAACTTGTAAAGTGTGTGTTTAAACATGTATGCGGTAATCTTCATAGAAGTTATGCAAACAATTCTGCTGACAAGAAAATATTGCAAAATTAAAGATTACCCTACATATTGAATGTATCGATTCAGCTTCTTCAGGCTGATGGCTTTACAGTATGTCAACAGCTGCTCACCTATTTGAAATAATAAGTTATTATGAAAATTAAACATAAATATTGGATAAATAGAGCAACAGGAAAGATTGATGTATACTTGTTTATTGTAGAGTTTAATGTAATATGTAAATAAGCTTTAAGGCCTTTTTTGTTTTAAATAAACGCGCTTGGTTGAAACTTGCACTAAAAACTAGACGTAAGTGAAAGTTAAAGCCAACATAAATTGAAATAGATATAGGATGGAAAATGAGGTATTAAATGAATCAGAGGTCTGCATCGGACGTTTTCGCTCGAGCGCCAAGTAGTTCATAGCATAATCCGATAGGCAGCGCACATGCATGATGGGTAAAATTGTCGCGAACGATATAAGCCGAGCGTTAGATATTTGTTCTTGTTACAGTGATGAACTATGTAGTAACATCATAGATGTTTATCATTTCAAAACATTGCAGTGTTTAACTAACCTCTCCATAGTACAACTACAAAACTTGCTTTAAAATGTAATATAAAATGTTGTAGGTCAACGTGTCACCCCCCCCCCCCCCCAAACAGGAGTGATTTTATTTTTGCCACATCTGATAGATGTTATTGGATGTAAATGTAATTATTATAAACGGAGAACACAATCACGATAATGCAAGAACCGCATCAAGTTTTCTAGTAATAATAATAATCTCTAATAATTAGTGTATCAATCTTTGCGTCTGTAACAGCTGTGCCGCATGATTTTTAGTTTTATTATATTTTCAGTGACGTTATCTCTGTACTAATATTATTAATCTACTGCTATATCAATAATATTTTGTAAAACGTTTCTACATTGTCGCAGTATACAGGCGGAACACTATGTATGGACCTATCATATTATATATGTGGTAAATCAAATATTGAATTTATTAATTAGCAATAACTATATATCGAAGTTTTTCGTACTATTTTATTTATAACTTCATGTTACTGTTTTGGTACGTTCCATTAGACTGTTCCATTAAACGTTTGTCATAAACACAGAAAATAAAGCCTTATTTTTACAGTGTGAGCAAAACATATGTGTATCTTATCTGTCACCTTCCATACAAGATAAGACATGTCGGTGAGATGACCTTGTATTGTGCTTCTATTTATTACGAGCGTATCATGACCGATCTTATCTCACTCGAGGGTGTGACATTCGACCGAGTTCAAGCAAGCGATTTAACTCCAATGCAGCACTCTGAAATGAATATTTATTGCGTATAATTGCTATTCGTGTACCTATATGTTAATTGTAATTTATTAAGTTTATGTACTTTTTGTGAACCATTATTAATAAATATCCATATCCATACATATCAGAGACAAAACAGCAGTCAAAACAATGGAAGCACAGTCTGTGATTCTCTGCCTCCAAAGAAAGCAAAAGCTGTTCAATTGGCTGGGAAAGTCATGGCATCTATATTCTCGGATTCTAAGGGGATAATCATGATTGATTATCTAACAAAGGGAAGAACGATAACCGGAAAAATATTATTCAAATCTCCTGCAGCAACTGAAAGGGAAAAGTCTCGAGGAGAGACTGGGTATGGCCAAAAAGAAACTGTTGTGTCATCACGACAATGCATCTGCTCACACTTCTACAATTGCGGCTACTGAACTACACAAACTAAGTTTCAAATTGTTGCCACACCATCCCCCCCTTACTCATCAGATCTCGCACCCTCAAACTTCTTTATTTTCCCAAAGCTCAAAACTCAGTTGGCTGGAAAGAAATTTTCGCCAAATGAAGAGGTTATCACAGCAGCAGAAGATGGGTACAGCAGCATTGCAGCACCAGTGGACCAAGTGTGTGAATCTGAGGGAGATTATGTTGAGAAATAAAGATTGTTTCAGAATAATCCTAGTTTAATTTCTAAGTCAAGCTATGAACTTTTCAAACAACCCTTGTACTTCAAGAAAATAAATTACAAAAGTGAATATCAATCCCAACATGATAAAAGGATTGAATTATTACTAGAGTACAACGTACAAAATGTATAACGAGAATGTATGTGTCATCATGACACCGAATTTTTAGTTTTGCTATAAATTAGTCTAAAGCGAAAATATAGGTTATATTTACAGCACCTTCAACTTAAGATGCAACCCTGGTCACAGCAGGCGGGCTGGCAGATAGGCCTGTATTTCAAGCGGAAAAACCAGCTGTTTTGTGCAACTCAGCATGCAATTAGTGTTAGTTTGTCTTCTGTAAGGTGTGAACGTGTTTGGTCAGTTTTAGTTTTCATTTAATGTGTTTGGTGAACTGTGCTTTGTTTAAATTTATCATGGTGTTTACCACCATGTGAGTTTTATCTTTGGGGCATGTTAAAACATAAAGTGTATGTGAACAATCCTCATAACTTAGAGGAACTTCAAGGAAATATTTGGGCCGTGATCTCCAGCATTTCAAGGGAGGAATTGAATCGCACATTTCAGCATCTTCTTTGCCGGTGTGAGCGTTGTATTGAAGCTGGTGGAAGTCATTCTGAACATCTTGTCTTAAAGTAAGGAAATAACACCATTAAATTAATTTTACAGAAGATAAACTAACACTAAATATGGGTAGAAAGAATGTATGTCAGACCACTTAGCAGTTCAATTACCGCACAATGCTGCTGGGTGTTACTGCTTGAGAGTACTGCCCACCTGCCAGTGCCTGGGCTGCATCTTAAGTTGAAAGTGCTGTATTACATAAATATGGATAAAGTAGAACACTTTTTATTTTAGTCTGTTGAAATTTATAAATATGATTGTATTTACTATGAACATAAAGTAAAAAGTTATCATTTAGAATTATGCTGAAATTAACTTTGAATTAAAAACTGCATGCTGCTGCTGTTGAAAGGTACGTACACAAACTTTCTCCAGTAAACCTAAAATAGATGAAGAATACAGAACACTTTTGCATTGATACTCACATTCCTTCATGATGGAAGCACAGAATGAGCGAGAGAATCAGTACCAATATGATCATCACTAGCATTGGTACCATAATTGTATACACAAACTCGCTCACATAACTTCGTTGCGGCACCTGAGACTTTGATGGGCGACTCCACAGGTCCTCATGACCAAGAATTAATGGCCGATGATCAATTGGTAATTCAGCATCAGCTCCATTTGGTAAATGCTGATGTAAGGAAGAAGAACTTGCCTCAACCTGGACAAAAATAAAATTAAAATGATAGTAACATTTATTAAATTTTTTTCCAAATGTAAATTAAAAGAATTAAAGTACAGAAACATATAAATACTTTGAAATGCTTCCTTCTGTTTTAAATTAGTAGAACAGTGACATTCCAAATTCTGACTCATATCTTATCACCTTCATGTTGTTTACGAAATATTAAATAATGCAGTGTGATTCTTCTGGTTGTACATATAGTTTCCACATACTAACACCTGGCAAGTGATAGTGTAAAAGCAGAAACTACACCATGCACTTGCACAAGGAAAAAAAGTCCTGACCATATAATGCACTTACAGAAAAGAACAGCTATCGTCAATAAAGGAAATTAAAAAAAATAAATCTCGCTTACCAGATTACAGCAGGTGCTCAAAATGTTCTCCATTAGTGTAAACAGAAGCACTATAGTGTGAGATGATGTTCCTATTCACCATCTTGCAGTTCATCCTCAGGAATTCTTGCAATTTCTCTGCTAACTGAATCCTTCAACTCTCTGTTGTGAGATAGTTCGTTTTATACAACCTATCTTTTAATCTCCCCAACAAATAAAAGTCACAAGGTGTCAATTCAGGGCATTCCACTGGTCACAAACCCATACTAATTATGTGCTATTCAAAAACATATGCAATGCATTGTGTTACATGTTGTATGTGCTCTAGTCTCATCCTGTTGAAAGTATCGAAGTTCCCTTTCATCTTCTGTTGTGGAAAAAAATTGTTAAGAATTAATTCAATGTATCTCACAGAACTGATTCTCTTAAAAAAAAAAAAAAAAAAAAAAAAAAACGGTCCTATAATTCTTTTTGCATTAATTGCACTCGAAACCACGACTTTTGGGTCGTGAAATGGCATTTCGTGAATTATCTCGGGTTTTCATTTGCCCAATACCGACTGTTCTATGAACTAACACGTCCAGGCAAATGAAATCACACTTCATCAGAAAACAGTACTAATTGAGAGTTTAAGATACCACTGTCTACTGACTGAAGAAACCAATTGCATCAAGTGATTCTGGCAGCAGGATCTCTAGAATTTAAATGCTGTAGTTTAGAGCAACAGAATAAGAAACATTGGCTTACTGTGCCCATTTTCTTAAGGATTTTCTAGGAAATTATTTGAGATGTTCACGAATATCATGAAGCTTTACACAAGTCAACACTGTACGATTTTTTCGACTTTTTTATTCAGTACTGGATCTGCTATTTTGAATTTATTCACTAGTTTACGAATCCCGGAACATGTTGGAATCCAGGAATTGTTCACAAAACTCTCTTCTAACTCTTCCTGGACATTCATACTTAAAGAACTAGCAACACATTAAAATACGGTAATGAATTGGTAGAACGAAGAAAAATTCTACCGATTTTTCACCTTATGGAAACGAAGAAATTACTACACTGAAACTCCATATATGTACTTCGGTAAATCATAGTAATATATTAAAATACGTTGTTCAGTAGTTGACAAAAAGTCATTAATCGCAACAGGAATACAACTAAGCATTATGAAAAATGACACAGACTGATGAAAGCTAAGGGCTGTTTGGTATGCAAAGACAGATTTCACTAAGATATCAAAATAATACGAGGATCACTCCAAAAGTAATGGACAACATTTATTTAAAAATTACATTCTTATCCTACAGCTTTGCTATTTTCACAGAATGCAGATACATTCTTTAGGAACAAAATGTCCCTTTTCCACATAATCCCCATCCCTTTCAACTGCCTTACGCCACCTTGGAACGAGGGCCTGTACGGTATACACGCACAGTAAAAGTCTGGACCAACAGGTTTGAACCACTCTTTAGCAGCGTGCACGAGGAAGTCATCATCTTCAAACCTTGTTCCACGAAGGGATTCCTTCAGTTTACCAAAAAGATGGTAACTGCATGGTGCCAGATCAGGACTGGAAGGCGGGGGTTTCAGTGTTGTCCATCCAAGTTTTCTGATCTGGTCTGTGGTCTTGTGACTGACATGTGGCCGTGCATTGTTGTGCAACAGCAGAACATCCTGCTTCTCCCGATCTGGTCGAACATGATTCAGTCGAGCTTGAAGTTTCTTGAGAGTTGCCACATATGCATCAGAATTAATGGTGGTTCCGTGTGGCATGATGTCCACAAGCAAGAGTCCTTCTGAATCAAAAAACACAGTAGCCACAACTTTTCCTGCCGAAAGTGCAGTTTTGAACTTCTTTTTCTTTGGTGAATTTGCATGATGCTACTCCATTGTCTGCCTCTGTCTCTGGTTAAAATGGTGGAGCCATGTTTCATCTCCTGTCACAATTCTACCAAGAAAGTTATTTCTACCATTCTCATACTGGTCCAAAAGTTAGCTGCACAGTTTTCGGGTTTCTTTGTGGGCTTCTGTCAACATCCTCAGAACCCACCTGGCACAAACCTTTTTTAACCCCAACTGTTTCAATATTCTGCACACATTTGCTTCTCCTATTCCAACTTGGAGTGACAATTCTTTCACTGTTACACATTTGTCAGCCAAAACCATGTTGTTAATGCACTGCACATTGTCAGGACTTCGTGCAGTACAGGGTCTGCTGCTGTAAGGAATATCCCGAATATTGGTGTGCCCTCTTTCACCATATGTTTTTTCTTGCCCACTGACTAACCATACTGCGATCGACAGCTGCATCGCCATACACCTTTTTCAACCTCTTGTGAATGTTTCCCACTGTCTCGTTCTCAGAGCACAGGAACTCGATAACAACACGTTGCTTCTGATGAATGTCAAGTACAGCAGCAATCTTGAAACAGTGCTATCATGGCACCACTCATGGGAATAACTTAAATTAAATTTGAATACAAGTGGGAAGGATGTATCTATGACCTCCATAAATTGCAAAGGTGTAGAATAAAAAATAAATTAAAAATAAAAATGTTGTGCATTACTTTTGGAGTGACCCTCATAAATACTTGCATGCAATAAACTATCAGTTGCCTGGTGTTATCGCATGAAACTTCTTGCGAGAGAGCCGTACCCAACAACCACGTTTCAGTGGGATTTGTAGCTAAAATGTTTGCATGCACATTGTAGAGTTGACGCTTTTTACTGCATGGTATAGTCTCGGCTCTTACACTATCATTTGCTGGGAGTCAGCATGCAGGAACTGCATGTACAGCCATAAGAATCACACTGTATATTTTACCGGTTGTTGTTTAGTCAACTGTCCAAAGACAGGCTGGAACTTCATAAGTGATACCAATAAGGCATCACTCAGGAGGCAACTAAGCCAGGAGATAATGGAGTAGGATGATCAGTTCCTTAGAGATTCTTCCTGCGTCCATTCTTTGGACATAAGTAAACCCATCAACCTAATTTTAGGATTTTCTTTGCTTTTCATGGTGAACTTATTTAGTGAAAACCTCCATTTAAGAAAACAAAATGGTACTCAACAATTTGTTAAATAAGGATAACTGTAAATGTTGCCAAAATAAATGAAATTAAACAACTGAAAGTCTCCTCTCCCATGTAAGGAACACTTTCTTTCCCACACAGTGGCAGGTCCTTTAACTTTTCGTTATTCATCCTGACTCTACAAGTGAATTCATACATTTCACTAGTGCTGAGAAGTGTGGATCATTTAGAGCAGAAAATGAAAATAGTAAGGTTGTTATAACAAAAATTGCAAAAATAAAAGCGTAAAATATTGTACCAACCTTAAACAATATCGTATTTCACTTGTATTTATAAATATATATATTCGACAAAACATGTAAGTAATAATAATGTATTTTTTCATATTTCCTAAATAACAAATTAAGAAAACTTGCATAATACCATAATTATTACACAAATATTGCATTATAATAATTTGCTGTCATTGAAGTTTACATTTATATCATAAACTTCAAATAAAATACAAAAAAGTGTGTTAGTTATGTGAATAAGTGTATTTTTGTTTCGGTGCTTCTAAACTTTTTTCTTTCCTTTGCATCCGTTCACCATTCATCACACTGTCATTCCCTCCTATGTTGACTCAAAAATAGTGCATATAAAATTGGAAATATATTTTATATATTAATACTTATATTCTTAACTCATTTATGTACATTTTATAGCTCATATTCCCTCCTAACTGATCAGGAAGAGAAAGAGGAATTGGCTGGGTCACTGGCTAAGAAGAAACTGTATACTGAAAGGGATGGTGAACGGAAGAAGAGTTAGGAGCACAAGAAGATCTCAGATAAGACGACATTAAGACGGATCATATGCAGAGACAAAGAGGCAGGCAGAAAATAGGAAAGATTGGAGAATGCTTGGTTTGCAGCTAAAGACCTGCCTTTGTGCATGAATGAATGAATGAATTAATTAATTCCCTCCTAAAACCCTCAAAATTCCGCTCTGGTTGGGAACCACTGGTTCCTTTTATGTAAATCTTCCTTTTAAAAGATTAAGCAATTTTAAGTGCACTGACTTTTGAATAACTCTAGCTATATATTAAAGGACTAGAAATCTTTAAATTATTACCAGTCTAAAGGCACACCAATCTAAGACAAATCCTTCTTCTCTGAAGGATCTTTCCACAGTTGTTCTTTTAAAATCTCTTGGACATGTACCCAATTTCCACAACGGTTTCACTTCATCTTGCAACTTTTGAAGGGCTGCAGAAAACTGAGCTCTACTTCCAATCCTTAAAACAACACTGTAGAAGGGAAATATAAATTAGTTGTTCAAGAAGCATGAGCGAAATAGTTCCGACTTTGTTCCTTTATTCAGAAGCAACTAAAAATTAATTATAGAAGACATAGAAATTGTTTTGTTGCAAAACTGAAGCCATAGTAAAAACATGCTTACATTTATACAAAATTCTGAGACAATTTAAATCATTAAAGTTAAAAAGCTTTAAAGAAAAGTATATGCTTTGAAAGCTAAGAAAGAAGTTTAAATCTTCTATTTACTTTACTTAAATTAATACACTTAAACCAAACACAAAAATAAATAAATTTTGATTCCTAAAAAAATAGTAAATAATTTAATGATAAAGGTAAAAATCCTTTCCAAGCCAAATACATTAAAGTTATTCTACATAAGACATAACTGACTTATTTGTCAGACTGAAGATGTCTGCAAGTTTATCTTAAATTAATAACTGATTTTGTCTACCAAAAGATTAGTTAATTTGTTTGAAATGGATAATGATCAAACTAACACAGTTATTTAAAATTAAAATTAATCCTTCAGTTTGTTGTAAATTTTTCTTCTAAAGAATGATAATATATTTGCAAGAAAGTCCACTCAGTAAATAAAGACACTATGAAATAATTTTTCTATTCTATTATCCAATAATGCTGTATCAACTGCGTATCTATCTATAGTCGCGATGCTGTTATTCCTGGCGTGACTCCTCCTCTTTGATTACGTCTTAGGAAGTGAAGGCTCTATAAAGTCTAGGTAGGTTGTATCATTCGCCATTTTTCTTCTTTCGTTGCAGATCTTCCACACGAGGAATCTATTTGTCACACCGTTAAACATTATCATGTCATAGCTCCTATGATAATAAATCAAACACACTGTAATTCAGCAAATAATTGAGCAGCAAATAACGTCCTCGTGTGCTTTCTGCGAACGCCAACGAAAGAGCCAAAATGGCGGGCGATTATATTAGGTATTTGTCCAGCCTTAGGAAATGTATAACATCTTCATCAGTGAATCATAAAACGCACACGTTTAAATCGCGGGTGCTCATGTAAAGGGGGTTAAGTCAAATTGTAAGGTATGTAAACTTCTCTCCTTTGGTACTGAACAAAACCCCTTTGTCACAAAATACGGAGTACTATAACTGCATCATGGATGGAAGAATGATTTAACCCCTTTAACACAATAAAAAAGTAATTGTGGAGAGTTGAAATCTGTACTTATCCGAGTTTAGCGAAATCATACTTAACCCCCTTTACACGAGCACCCACGAAATGTACCCGACCTACAACGTGATTGGCTGCTGGAAATTAGAGCGACGGGACTATAGCATCAGTGGAACTGTTACCTTGGTGAGATGAGACTGAGTATTCACCATGGATTACACTACAGTTGAAAAATGTAAAATTCTCGCTAAAAATTGGCATCATGCTTAAAATCTAATGTTAGGAAACAAACTCTCACGAAATCATGCAATTTTAAGTAGAAAAGTAAACATAGAAACAAACGATACTGCAAGCATCAATCAAGATGCCATTGTTATGTTTCACAGTTCTCTGTAGCAAAATGGTGGGAAAGCTATGAAAGTTCAGATTTAAAGAACTATTCTCATGTATTTCTCATCTCATAGAATTTATAGAAATGTGTAAATCTTTTCCACATTTATGGAAAATCAAATAAGTTGTAACAACACTTATCACAGTAAATCATCCAATTCAGATCTGTACAGATTTACCTCCAGGTAAGTCATTGTGGGTATGGGACCCTTTAAACACTCTCACTAATTATTATCCTCCAATAGATTCTATGAGATTCCTCACTAATAATAACAGTATCAAAATGACAATAGAAGAAAAAGCACTGATTCAATATGAAAAACTTATCAGATTAGCAGGAAACAATTGGCATTCATACAGTCCTCCCTGTAGACTGAAAACTCAAGAAAGTTTCATATCCATTGTTCAAGAATTAAAACAGAAAATCAATATCCCAAATTTAAAAGAAAACTTACAAATTAAACCAAACCCTTTAACTCTATTAAATATAGAATATAATCTAAATTTAACAGAAGAAATACTGAAATCAGAAGTAAACACTGAAATACTGAAACAATTGTCTTTAGAGACAATTAATATTAGGTACCCTCCACAAAA
Organism: Periplaneta americana; assembly: GCF_040183065.1. Lineage (NCBI taxonomy): Eukaryota > Metazoa > Arthropoda > Insecta > Blattodea > Blattidae > Periplaneta > Periplaneta americana. The sequence goes on along the minus strand of NC_091129.1, from coordinate 59,005,266 downwards.
CTGGCTTCATTGATACACCGATGGATCCTTGATCTCCAGAGAACAAGGTGCCGGTGCAGGTGTTATGTGCTGTCTCTTCTCACTTTATAGATCTCTTGGATATGGAACAACAAGTTTTGATGGTGAAATCATTGCAATAAGTGAATGTCTCAGGAATCTTCTATGCCACATCAATAAATTTAGGAATGCAGTTATATTGTCAGACTCCAAAGCAGCTATTCTATCAATCGTCTCTAAACACACATCTTCATCTCAAACAGCAGAAATAACTAAAATGCTCTCTCAATTAATATCGCTCAATAAAAGAATTGCATTCCAATTGATACCATCCCATTGTGGAATCCTGGGAAATGAGAATGCGGATGCTTTAGCAAAGAAGGGCAGCACTGCTACTTACAGACCTGTTACTAAATCTACGTATTACTCTGTGAAGAGATTTATTAAATCTACATACTTAGACTTCAACAAACAAAATTTGATAACACAATCCCAAGGGAAAAAATGGAACTCTCTGCATCAAAATCCACAGTTAATTCCCGATTTACCACGAAAATCGTCTGTAGCTGCATTTAGATTGGCAACAGGCCATGATTGTTTGGCTAAACACCTGCATAGAATTGGAATATATCAGTCCACTAACTGCCCATTGTGCAACTCAAACCAAGAAATGGATTCGGAACACCTCAAAATCTGTGCTTCATTGGCTGGTCATGGTAATATCTTTGAAAAATAATGGAGTGTAAGAGGTCAAATGACTTTATTGTCAAACACCTGGCATTAGAAAACAACAACAACAACTAATTATTATCACTAATTGTTACTACAGTAAAAATAAAAATAAAATAACTTACATAGCAATTAAAAAAGTTATATAGAAAATGTGTTTCTGAATCACATCATATCGCCACAGAATAAATAACACACAAAAAGGATAGTAGATGTCAGTTCCGTTGACCATTATGGAGCCAAAAAGCAGCACTGGCTACTATGTTGAAACTGTGTACACGAATCGAAATCTGTTTCACTGTCAAGAAAGTTTAATGCAAAAAAGTTATCTTGAAATAATATTAAATTAATATAATATTCAAATCCAAATTATAGTACCCATTAAAGCAATTTTTTTTTTAAAGATTAATGAGTGTTTTTAGATAACACTATATATTTCATTTTTATGGAATATTAACAATTAGAGGTAATAATGAATGACCGTTCAAGAGATTCTTTTGCAACTATCTTGTAGGCTGCATGACAGAAGCTGGTAGTGCAACTGTGGGTAGTTGAAATACCACGTAGCAATACAGTGGACGCACTGTATATACATATGTACGAAGCATAAACTTGTATCTCATGGACTGAAAATAGAGTAGATACCTCACATGCAATTCTTCTAACAAATGAGTTCAAATAGGCATTACTTGCACATAAATGTTGTCAATAAGGAAGTGGTCAACATGTTTGCTTTAGATCAGAGGTTTGAAAGTTCAAATCTGACAATGAGCAAAAGAAATCAGTAGCACAGGTGAGAGGAATTCAGGCAAAATTAGCTGGTCATTTCTAATCCACGTTGAAGTTGAACTCTCCTAGTTTATTATTTTCACTTATCACTTACAATCTAACACAGAGGGAAATTAATTCAGCCCTATAGGGGACCCTTCTCAAATGTTCTTAACTAATGCAGACTTCTTGGCAATAAAGCCATTAACTCACTTGTTCTCCAGTATTTCTCATACACAATGGGATTAGAGGAAAATACAGGACATCACTTTCTATTTCTTTCTAAAGACTGCACAATAGACAAAGTAGTGAAGAAATAATTCCAATTTTATTCACAGGTTTAGACAGTCATGCTCTGTGAGTAATGAAAAGGATGCAATTGCACTTTTCCTTGGATATTCAGGAATTATATTTTATTAAACATGGAGACATTCCCATTTTTCAATATTTGAAATTCTGTGAAAAAGGTATATTATATCTTGATTGTTGATTCATCTTTTAATTGTTGGAAATGATAAAGTTGACATGGAGTTTTGTAAGATTACTTCTCTTTTTAGCTAGCTCGTCAGCAACTTCATTGTCAGGTAATCCGCAGACTGCCAGTGCCCTTTGAAAAACTATAGACTGGCAATGCCCTTTGAAAAACTATGCTTTTATTAAGCTTCATCAGACAGTGTATAATGTTCCTAGTATACACCAGCAAGGTCCAAATAAAAATAATAATAATAATAATAATAATAATAATAATAATAATAATAATAATAATAAATGTTTCTATGTTGTTTAAAATTCTATTAATTTATGGTCTCTTAGACTGAAATGTTTCCAAATAAGGTAATATTGCAGCAAATATAGATTGTAAGATTGTATGTACAAATTCAGATCATGTTCTGCTGATAAGCGAAGTAGATATTTATATGCACAGAGATAAGAATACTCTGATCAATCACAAACCAGTCTTGGCATAGATTGGTCCCTTCATGTTCACTGATCAGTTCCTTATTCCATCTCTTCTAATTGAATATTAATCAAGTTCTTCCTTAACCCTTATATATTGACTACACCCCAACTCTGACTACTAGCAACAGGCATCTATAATGAACACCGATCAAAATACCCCTCATTTCTCGTGAAAAACAACAATTGAATAGACTACAGCGGCTATAGTGGACTTTATGTTGTCAGCAAACAGCTGGATACATTAAAAAGATTGATTGATTCCTTAACCCTTACAAATACTTAAAGTTACTTCCAGATAGTAGCAAGTCCAGGATCGAATCCTGTTGCGACAAGTTCTCTGGTTTTCTCCAGGGTTTCCCTCCCAACCCATTAAGGGCAAATGTTGGGCAACTTTCGGTGCCGGACCATGGGTTCATTTTGCTGTCATTATCACCTTCATCTTCATCCATCCTGCCTGCTTCCATACTGAAGTCATCCTATCATAAGGGGCTAATAGAATCCGATTTAATGGGTGCCTCAATCTCAGAACAGAATTCTTCTTCATAGGCAAAAGTAGGCAACAGTGCAAATACACTTAAATATGAGCAGTGTTAGGAACAAAAATTCCAGATAGACTTTAACTGCATTATTTCGCGTTTCTTGTATTTCACTAATTGTAAACAACTTACCATTTCTTAAAACTTAACTACCACAATACTCACCCTTCTCCTTCATTTGGTCGTAAAGGATGTCGGGCTCCAAGGTGAACAGCTGATGCTAGAAATGTTACATAAAGGTCATCTTCACTTTCCCTCCACAGTTGACAACGAAACACATCCAGCAAACGGTTAAGACGATAAGAATCGAACATATCTTCTACATTTAAATTATCTATCTTTAGCTGTACCTCATGCTTGGCTGGATCTGTAAACAGATTTGATTTCTTTTAAACTTATAGCTTTTTATTTTCCAAATTTTTTCTATGTTGTTTAAAATTCTATTTATTTATGTCTCTTACACTGAAATGTTTCCCAATAGAGTAATATTGCAGCAAATATATTTGCATATTACTCTTTAATTTCATGTTTTTCACTTGTGCTAAAATTGCAAATATTACAGGTTGTACATACAAATTCAGATCATGTTCTGCTGATAGGCAAAGTAGATATTCGTCTGAAGAAAATAAGAGGAAGACAGGTGATGAATAAATTTGACTTGGAAAAAATTGAAGAATGAAGAGGAAAGAAGAAAATTTGAAGCAAATTTTCAAGAGAAAGCCACTACATTAGAATCCAGACCTGAGAATAGTAATGAGTACTGAACTAATCTAAAAAACTGTATACAGAAAACAGTAGAAGAAACAATAGGATACAGAGGAGTGAGAATGAAGAAACCTTGGATCACAGGGAAAATGTTGGAGAAGATGGAGGAAAGAAGAATATGGAAGACATCAACACAGAAGAAGATAGAAGAAACTACAAGAGACACTGGTAAGTAGATGTAGAGAATATCTATCATTTTTATAGTTTTTAATCAAGTGGGGTTGAATCTTTTTCATATACTTAATGGTGGTGTGGTGTAGATATTTATATGCGTCATTCTCTTCAGTATTGGGTCGAGAGAGCGCAAAAATTACATTTCTAAGGAAAGGCCAAAAGGTGTTACTTACTGATAAAATAAGAAGCCTACAAAATTATGTAGTCTCCCAATCATTTCAGCAAGATCTCTTAGCAGGATAAAATGATTTTACCCTCTACATTTTAAGCTCTACATGCAGCAGCTATACCAAGATGCTATGTCTATTGTTCGAAAGCATAGCAAACCTGACATTTTTTTTAACTTTCACCTACAATCCACAATGACCTGAAATAGCTATTGCTTTACTCCCACATGAAAAACCCACTGATCATTCTGACATTGTTACTTGCGTTTTCGCGTTGAAACTCAAAAACTGAAAGTGGATAGGTTCAAGAACAGTATTCAGCATAAGAAAAACCATTCAGAGGGAGTATGTTTCATTATTACGGAAGCAAATAACTTTCAAAATGTCTGGTATTCTTCATTGAAAATAAATCTGAAAAAATTTTATTTGAACGTCTAATGAACTTAGTTTGCAGCATTTGTTGCACAAGCCACTAGTAATCTATAATCATCCCACAAGCGATTAGCCTATTTTCGTTTCATTTCATAAGGTATTAAATACTCTATGGATGTTGTGATTGCATGTAAGGCAATGAAAAGTGCATACCTGGTTTCTCTTCTATATTCATATAAACCACTCTCCGGCGAGTTTCGTAATTTTTCCTATTCAATCCAACTATCTCCAACTGAAAATTACAATAAAAGTAAAATTAAACATGTTCATTATTTTATCATTCATGCTCAGTAGAGTAAATTTAAATGCTGCACTAAAGGATAACTGAAATAGCACAATAAGAAATTACTACCTAAACAGTGACATAAAATGATTCTATGATATAAGCTGTCACATGTTATTTGAACAGCACTGTCAAATCTTAATTTGAAGACATAATTCAAATTATCCTTTATCTTTCCTCTTCCATCACAGTACATTTCTTATTAAAAGTAATTATCAGCAATCAAATTAAACAAAGTAGAAAATAAGGTTTTCATTTAATTTTGACTCCATATTTTCACCTTAAACAAGGAGAACAGGAAAACCGTTGAATATTTCAAAAGAAATATAAAAAAATATGATCCAATTTGAATCTATGAGAAAAAGATTTTAGGTACGGTATATGGAAGCAACATTTAATAAATAAGCCACATTGCATTGTATCTTTCCTAAGGTGTAAGTACACCTACTCGAGCTTCAGAACTTCCAATCTAACATTAACTCACACAAATGAGTGAAATACGGTACAAAGTTACTCCCATCCAGAGAATTATCCTACAACATTAAATACCCACAATATTATTGGTTTGGCATGTCATGGAAAATTCTTAATGCAAACTGGTATAATGTCAGATGTTCGGAAACCTAAAGTAATTCACTTTGGTGAATAATAGCAGAAATAAGGTCATTCCTTACAGTCCCTCAATTACATTGAGTTGGAACACATCCTTGTAAGCATCATAAAACTATCACATACATTCCTTGACCAAATTCAACTTAAGTTATTCTTGGTTGACTGAAATAATTCCCATCAGATATTGTACTTCAAATTTTCTCGCCAGATACATGTTACATCTAACTGTTCTCTTTGCGAGAATTATCAGCTGATTTCTCTGTCTGTCTTTCCAAAGTTCTTTGCCATGTAGTGAACTATTTGACGACATGACCTGTCTAATCTATTAGTGGATTTTGTTTACATTATTAAGCAGGACTCTCAGCACTGTCTCAAGTTTATAGAAAAAAGCATGTGCTTTAGTCCACACCTTGTTATGAGCACACAAAGTAATCCAGTGGTGTGCTGTTACCTTGAAGAATTTAACCATTGGTACAGGTAATTTTTAAGTATAATATTTATAAATATAACCTAGTTCGTATAAGTTTAGTTTGAAATTTTAAATGTTAACATTAACGTAATGTGTTATAGTCCCGTCGCTCTAATTTCCGGCAGCCAATCGCGTTGCAGGTCAGCTACATTTAAACGTGTGCATCTTGTGATTCACTGATGAAGACGTTATTCATTTCTTAAGGCTCGATAAATACTTAATATAATCGCCCGCCATTTTGGCTCTTTCGTTGGCGTTTGCAGAAAGTACATGACGTTATTTGCCGCTCAATTATTTGCTGAATTACAGTGCGTTTGATTTATTATCATAGGAGCTATGACATGATAATGTTTAACGGTGTGGCAAATAGATTCTTCGTATGGTAGCTTGCCAATGAAAGAACAAAAATGGCGAACGATACTACCTACCTAGACTTTACAGAGCCTTCACTTCCTAAGACGTAAGCAAAGAGGAGGAGTCACACCGGGAATAACAGCGTCGCGACTATAGTAATCTAGTTTGTTGTCTAGCATGGAGGTCTGAAAATTGGCTTTGTGTAGTTTAGAGAAAAAACTTAACAGAGCTGCCACACTCGAAAGTCGATAATACCAGTAATACACAAAAATTATTTTAAAATATTAGACACAAGGCTAGACAGCATACAATTTGCACATACTGGTTGATGCTTGCTGACACCACAGAGGACTATAACAGTCGCTCTAGCATCAGCACAGACGAAATTGTCACTAAGTTTGAAAATGTTGGCTTATTTTTCATTTAACTTGGCAGTTCCGTACACTGTTAATTTTGCTGTTATGAACTAACATTATATGTCATCTCATATATCAATATCGTACAATATGAGAACTTCGATGTCACATACAGACTGTTCAAACTTAATGTGCAACATTTTTAGAACATATTCATTGGTCATTTCACATCAATTTAATATCGAGTTGGAAAATTTGACGACGATATCTCTGATAGTACACATTAAAACAGGGCAATAATATCACAAGAAACATATAAATTATCTGTTCTTTATTATGAAATTAACATATCTCTGCAAAAAATCTAACAAAACCTCAAAATAGTTGTTGTTTTTATATACAATCGTAATGTTGGATGTACTTCTCATGTTTAAATTTTTAAAACAAAGAGTTAATTTATTATGATATGTATTTTTAAATGCAAAAATTACATCCCACATGATAATCACAGCTGGTTTCAACAAAGGAAATTCAAATAATATTAACAATGTTTGATTGTACAACTATGAGAACATCGATATATCAAACGTTTACAAGCATGTGTTAACATATGAAATGTACGCCTTATGAACAACTAATCCCACCCCATCCTAAAGTAACATTAGCTAACCTTAACTCAAGCTAACCTAATCTTTTCTACAAGAGATATCTATACCTTCACCAAACCATGTCACTCACTCGAGGATAAGCTAAGCCTAGATAACAATCTTTTTACAAGAGATAGCTATATCCTCACCAAACCTTCTAACCTTGTCACTGAACTATGGACTAAGCTAAGTCAAGCTAACCTAAGGGATAACTATCTCCTCACCAAACCTTGTAACCTTATCACTGAGCTAGGGACTAAACTGTGCCAATCTAATCTAATCATTTGAACAAGGGATAGCTATACCCTGACCAAACCCTCCAATGATATCACTTAACTCTGAGCTCTCTGGGTTTAGTCTTATCAATTTGTAATCATTAAATTCTAGTATCGTCACGAACATTATCTGGTCATTACAGAAACCACTAGTGTGCTTATTATCTCGTCCAATGGTCCTCGACTGCATAGGATGCAAACATATTATTCACCTACATCAACTGCATTAGTCCTGAAACCCAGTGAACATCACTCGATATATGCACTTCTAGTAGACACTATCAATCAACGACAGCAGAGCAGAGAAGACCATATTCGCATATGCTGTAAGTGCGTCATGTTCCTAAATTTCCAACTGAACTTCATATGCCCTGTAGCCCAACTCCCAAAATCTCCGTATTTATTAACATAATATAAAGCAGACCCTTATACAAAACACATTGTAGCCTAACCTCTAAGTCACCATGCTGTCGAGGAGGTACACCATACAGGAAGCCTGTTTGATGTCTGTTGCTGTAAATATAATGGATCCATGGTGGAAGATCTGGGGCATTTAGTAAAGATGGTCGATATGAAAACTGATCTTTTGTACCTGAAATAATAATAATAATAATAATAATAATAATAATAATAATAATAATAATCGTATATGTTTTTGTTATTCTGTATATTTTTTGCAAATTCAGATATGAATCAGATATGTCAATATAGGCCTATTGATGGCTTAATAGTAAAACTATGTAATTCCAAAAATATCAAAATTGAAATTGTTACATTATTTTGTTGGCAATAACCTCTTCTACATTTTATGAGTAGCATCTAACTCCATGAAAAAGATATGAGGTTGAAAAAATGAAATTTGCAAACATTGTAACTTAGGTGGGATATTTTGTATCCCACCTGATAACTCTCGCCAGCTCATTGTTCTCGCCAGCTCATTGTTATTATCCATGTGCTGAGTGACTAATGAGAAAAACAGGCTATGGTGAGACCAAAGACGTTTTATAGTTTAACCTACACTCACTACGAGCGCTGTTCCTCGACCAAAAATTTAACACTTTCGCGCATCTCCATCTTGGGGCAGAGAGCCATGAGACTACAATATGTTTACATTACAATTCCGCTTAATTTGAAATAACATAGAAGGTTATTCAGTATTATTGAATGTGTTAGGAGTAAGTGCGTATTAATTTAATCAATAGTGTGTGTGTATTTAGTGTTTATATAGTTTAAATGAATCGTTCTCCTGTGATATACATGAAATCACAGTGTAGGCCTACTATTGTGCTACATATAAGGCCTATACATATAGTGTTTATATAGTATTTTAATCATGTTATAAGTGAAACCATCGTGTGCTCTTGTGCTGCATACAACTGCATACTAAATTAATTTTATTTATGAATCAATAGGTGAGTGCAAAATAAATCTGGTTAAGTATTTTCATACTATCTAGATATGACCTAGTTACAATATTTTGACATTCTTGCACATATTCGATTTAATAATAACAGTTGATCCATTTCCTTATTTATTGAAATATTTATTATTAGGCCTAAGCAAAATGCACACAGTGTGCAAGATTAAGTTAATGTCCTAACTCGATTAATGAAATATTTCAGGACCTCCATCGGTACAGATTTTATGAATTGTGTAAATATGAATAGGCCTAATCACGAAGACAAGAATTTTTAATCGACAGTTTTAGCATAACAGCTTAATATTTGTTGTTCACAAAGATGACGATTACTGACTGACAGTTCCAGTTTCTTCAATTATTTGCTGTTGTAGACTACTACAGGAATGCAGGTGATTACGTTTCACTGTTTATATTTGTTTTTATCCTTGTTACTCTTTTAGCTTATATTTGGTTGTTTTTGTAGTAATAAATCTTAGTGTCTTTTGCGGTTGTGTTCTATCAGCATTACTTTTCGTCCGCTATTTTCACGACCGCAAGATGCACACAATGTGCAAGATTAAGTTAATGTTCTCACTCGGTTATTGAAATATATTTCAGGAAGCCCATCCTATGGATATGATGAATTATGTAAATAGAAATACGCCCAAGTCATATAGACGACGAAGATTATTGACTGACAGTTGCAGGATTAATATCTTTGATTATATGATGTTATACCACAAGAATGCAGGTAATTACGTTTTACTATTTATACTTGTCTTTATCCTTGCTACGCTTAGGCTCATGTTTGGTTGTTTTTATGTTGTATAGTAATAAATCTTAGTTTGTTTTACGATTGCGTTCTATCAGCATTGCTTTCCGTCCGCTATCATCACGGCCCCAAGATGGCGGCGAGCGATTGCTTCAATTTGGGTCCAGTCGTATCTTCTGCGCAGCCGGCAGTGTGGGGACTTGGGTGAGACATCACATTCTTAGTCATAACATGACCAACATTGAACATGTTTTTTATATAAATGCATGTTTAACACAGAAATTTCTTTGTTTGTTTTTTTTTTTTAACTTTGAACATGTATTTGTATTAGGCAATTGTCATGATGGCCATAATTAGACTAAGATAAGCATGTGACTTCGATTCGCACTGTAGCCTGTCATGATGGCTGCAACAAGAACATAATGTTCTCAACTTCTTGTTATTTTATTTGAGTGTTGTTGGTGATAAATCATTAAAGTAAGTATACTATTCTTTAGTTAGAGAATAATTAATTGAAATGATTATATAAACAATTGGATTGAGGTTAAAATAATCAATGAAGTTACTAACTATGCAAAATTTCAGTTTGAGGTTAAATTTTGAAGTTACGTGTTTTGAAATGAAATTGTAGTATGTTTTAAAAATCTATCACTGTATTATTACTTTTAACTAATTTGGATAGAATTTCAAATAGTACTATAACCAGTTTCGTTGAACCTTTTCATCAGTTTGTCATGTATTAAAACAGGAGTAACAGGTATTTTTCTTAGATCATTTTCGGAGTTACGTGTTTTGTTTTTATAATTCATATGCTAGATGTCAAACATTGGGAGTTATGTGATCATCATCGCAGTAAAGGACTGACAACTTTAACTTCTTTTTTGCTTATAATCTTCGTTTTTATTTCAGAATTACTTCTCAGGAACAGGTAATTTTACAGAAGTTAGGCTTGGCTTTAAACAGGAGTACAAAGTCGTGCAAGCCAAATAACGAACAAAATACTATTGAAAGTATTGTATCTACATCCACGTTGAGTAAGGACACAGGAGATTCAATTCAGATATCCACAGCCCAGACTTTCCTTATAGATGAAGAAGGATCTCTCATACCTTATGAAATAGCAAATGGACATTGTGAATTTAATTCATTAAAGGATTTGCATGTGAGCTATATGAATAGTGAAATTTATAATGCAGCAATAAATCTAGAAGACGATTTGATAGAAGTAGTAGTTGATATACCACAAACAGAAAATGACCACTGGTTCTGTTAAAGATCTAACTAGGTAATAATCAGAATGTCACCCAAAACACGAGTAAAGATGAAACAATAAGAGAAAATAATGATGGTATAATCAATGCCAAGATAAATAACAACATAACTACAAGTATGGAAGAATTCAATGATTGTTACCAATCAGATGAAAATTTAAATATAAGTGGAAATCATAAAAAAGACACAAAGTTAAAGTGAATGGACATATAAGCTAAAAGGAAAAAGGATGGATTACAAAGGAAGAAAACTGAATGAAGAAGGAAAAATTGAATTCTGTGGGAACGAGCCAAAAAGAGAGATGAAAGAAATAAACTCCTTGCCTTTAGCAAGACTTTTTATTGCTCGTCTTTATCAGAAAAATATAGGGAAAAATTATTTACAGAGTTTTGAACGCTTTCCTGAAAAGAAAAAGAATGTATGTGAGAGGGCTTACAAAAGTGCATGATACACAAAGAGCAAGACACAAAATCTAGAAGGTCAGTGACATACAAATATTTTTTCAAACAAAATAATGAAAAGGTGCATGTCTGTAAGGCGACATTTCTTGCCACACTTGATGTAGGTGATTGGACGGTGTTAAACTAGTTAAAAGATGACAAACTTGATGATGATTTCATTGACAAAGAGAAAAGAACTGACCATAATACGTCTAATGATTTACAGGGAGATACACATACAGGAAAAAGACAAATGAAGGAATTACTGGTTAGATAGAAAGTGCTGACTAAGTTTTTAAAACCACTTCCAAACGCTGAGTCACATTATTGCCGGGTGACATCCAAGAAGCTATATCTGGAGCAAACATGGACATTGAGTTATTTTTTAAAAGTGTTTGAAGATCTGAAGTTGCCTCTTTATGGATGAAAAAGGACTAACATGGCAGGTATTATAAATTTAAACACACTGACGATTTAACCTATAACGATTACATTAGAAAAAGGAAGATACAAGAAGGGAAAAAGAAAAAGAAAACAAAGATGAAGATGATGTGTTCACAATGGATCTTCAGTTTTTGCTGCTTTGCCCAAAATGCATCTGCTTTATATTACAGATCCAAATTGGCAGTACACAATTTCACCTTGTACAATTTAAAGTTAACTAATGGTTACTGTTATATTTGAAACGAGATAGAGGGAGAACTATCTGCTAATGAATATTCAGACATTTTAGACCATTTTATATCTTGCCAGATTCTTCAAAATGATGCCAATTACAGGATGGTATTCTACAGTGATGGTTGCAACTATCAAAATAGAAATGACACTCTTTCAAATTTCCTACTCCACACAGCACTGAATCACAACAGAAGTACTTAGAGAAAGGGCATTCTCAAATTGAATGGGACTCCATGCTACTATTGAAAGATGTCTGAAGAACAGAAATATAAATGTTCCTGCAGATTATGTGGCAATTCGTGCACAAACAAGACAACATCCTAAGCCTTATTCAGTGAAATATCTGGATCACACATTTTTTAAGGATTACAGCAAGGCTATTGAATACAAATCAATACATCCAGAAAAATTAGCAGGGGACCCCAACATAATAGATATTAGGAGTCTAAAGATACAGTGCAGATGGACTATTTTATAAGTTCGACTTTAATGACGGCTATCTTCTCCTTCAGATTCGAAAATGCCTTCAAAAGTCACAAACAGGGCAGTTTGATTTTCCGGACTTATACCAAGAGAGACTTAAAATCATTTGAACAAAGCTCAATCATTTGCAAGAAGTAAAAAACACTTTTCCTGCTGATTTTCACTTATATAATATGACTCCTTATCACACGAAAATTAAAAGGAACAGCATCTTGCATCAAAAAGAATAATTCAATTACAAATAAATGTGATTAATAATGATATTAATTTGCTTACTTTTATATTTAATAAGAGACCTATGTTACATTGTATGGTAGTCTATTGGACCATTTCATTGTCAAGATTATGTGCATTTCATTTTATTGTATAACATTATGTGTATTAAGTAGACATAGAGACATTGTGTTTATTTTTATTTTCTAATAGCTAACAGCAAGGTAATTAATATGTCAGTTGTCTTTCTAAACAAGGATATTTTGTGCAGTATAATTCCATTCTAATCTACATGTATTCCTTATTAGTGAAATAACGTCTATTACAGTGTATTTGTAGTATTAAAACTACATAACATTATTCCATCTAATTATTTGTCCCTGTGCCTATACAGTGTAATTTGTTCAGAATTATAAAATTTGCAAACAACATAACTCCTGATATAAGTTGAACTAAAAACAAAACGAGTAACTCCAAAGTAAAATCTCGTAACTCCTTTATTTAAATAATTTTTATAATGAATAAAAAAAATGTTATCTTAAAGACAATCTTTGAATAAATGTATGAAAATAAATAAGAATTGGATGTTAATATTATTAACATGAAAAATAAATAAGTTTTTTGTTCTTCCTGTAAAATTGCCTAAATGGAGTTATATGGTTTTACTATTAAGCCATCAATATATAAATAATATAAATGTATATAAAAATATGCATTTAGGCCTACTCATTTGTACTAATATACATAAATCAATACTAACATTGGAATGTTCTATATATTTACGAACACTATGTAAACTGTGTATAGTTGTGTATTGTTTATATACAGTGAAACCTGCCTTTGCGGTCACTTCATTTAAACGGCCACCTTGCCATAAGGCCAATTTTCTCTGGAACCAATTGGAATTTCCATAAGATCAATACAAATTTCTCTTTATTTAGCGGCCACCTCATGCGCCGGCCAGCGGCCGGGGTCTATTTGGATTGGAACCTGACTATAACAGTCACTGTCCAACAAAAAAATCTTTTCACGAATATTGTCTGACCTATTTTTTCGATGGTTAAAGGACAGGAAGCAATAGCACGAAGACAATAGCTAAGTGTACAACAGTACACCCTCCATATCTTGGGGTTAGTTGGTTACTGTTTTATGATTCTTTTGTCACTTTCCATTCCGACTCTGCACAGCTATAAATTCTTACTCGTTTTTAAAGGATTGAAAGACGGATTTTTTCTGTCGAAAATGTCACAGTATGTTTTAGGTCAGTAGTTAACCATTCAAATTTTTATATATTTTTTCTCCTCTTTTTATCTTTCTCTATTTGCACCAGCTTTTACGAATTTTTCTTCTTTTCATTCAGTTGATTCAGAGGAACTGTAAAGTTAGTTTGAAAGAGAAATTATGTCTAACAACAAATCTAGAATGGTGTTAGTTAAGTTTAGAGGTGAGACGAAAATTGATTGAAAAAAGTGAGAAGGAAACATCTGCGAGAAAAATTGCACAAATATTCAAATGTGGAAGGACACAAATAAACGGTATAATTGAGAATAAAGATTAAATATTAAAACAAAGGGAGAAAAATATGTGTGGTGGCCAAAAAAGGAAGAGAGAATCTATGTTTAGTGATATGAATTATTTCGTTTACGAAGGATTCAAGTGTACGAGGGCGAAGAAATTGCAGTAAATGGGCCTATGATTCAAGAGAAAGCTCTTGAAATTGCCAAAGAACTCAATGTAAGCAATTCTGTTGCTAGTAATGGTGGTTAGTGCTTTAGAAAACGGCATAACATTGCATTTCGTTCTGTCTGGTGAAGTTGGTTACATTGCAACCAATGTTATTGAAGAATGGAAAAAATAGACTGCCTTCAATTCTTGCGGAATATGAACTCAGAGACATTTACAATGTTGACGAAACAGGTTTTTTTTTTTTCAGGGCCCTCCCTAAAAAAATTTTAAGTTTTAAGAAAAAAGAGTGTAAAGGGGGGAAGTTGGCAAAAGACAGAATAACCCTGCTCTTTTGTTGTAATGCTGCAGGAGAAAAAGAAACACTCTTAATGATAGGGAAATCACTGAAACCGAGATGTTTGAAAAATTTTGACTTGGGCTTATTGGGGATGAAGTGGACTGCCAACAATAAAGCTTGGATGACATCATCATTGTTTGAGAATTAGCTATGTGATTTCAATTCCAAGATTAAACGACAAAATCGCAATGTGATCCGTGATTGTGGTGTTTCTTCCCCCAAATACATCACATCTCCAGCCCCTTGATCAAGGTATTATCTATTCTTTTAAACTGAGGTACCACAAACGAGTTTTGAAAAGGCTAGTTGTAAGAATGGAAGACGCTGACATTAATATGCGCGATTGTTGAACGCGCACAGTACTAAAAGTCAATGAAATTCAATATTTTCATGCTGAGTCATAAAAAAACCGCATCCTTAATCAAGCAGCCACCTGATAAAACGGCCATTTTAGAAGGTAACTTCAGATGGCCGCTTTAGAGAGGTTTCACTGTAGTTATTTTTGTGTGTGTCAGTTTGGATAGTTTGATTCCGTGTATAGTTGGTACAGTTCATGTATTTAGTTAGTATAATTTTAGTGTTCAATTGTATTGTTTTTGTGCGTTTAGTTTAGATAGTATGTGTGTTTAGGCTGTACAAATGTTAAATGTTATGTTTTATTTAACGACGCTCGCAACTGCAGAGGTTATGTCAGCGTCGCCGGATGTGCCGGAATTTTGTCCCGCAGGAATTCTTTTACATGCCAGTAAATCTACTGACATAAGCCTGTCACATTTAAGCACACTTAAATGCCATCGACCTGGCCCGGGATCCAACCCGCAACCTTGGGCATAGAAGGCCAGCACTATACCAACTTGCCAACCAGGTCGACTAGGCTGTACAATTTATGTGTGCAATTTGTATAGGTTTTTGTGTATTTAGTTTGTGTGTGAGTTAAGACTGTGTATGTGTTCAGTTTGTGTAATTTTTTTTCTTTTTTTTTATCGTGTGTTTAGTGTGGATAGTTGTGTGTTCAAATTATAATTTATGTGTTTAGTTTGCATAATTTATGTGTTTAGTCTGTATAGTTTTTCGTGTTTAGTTGGTATAATTTGTTTATGTGTTTAGTTTGTAAGTGTATAGTGTAAGCTCTCTTGGACTGGCTCCCCAAGTGTAGTAGACCTTCAGCTCACCCTACACTCCTGTAGGAGGCCGTTGCCCTTATGGGATTTCAGGCTTTTCGTATTTCGTGTGTATATATATATATATATATATATATATATATATATATATATATATATATATATATATATATATATATGCGCCTATTTTTCTAATTCTAAGGAGACGACTGTACTCATGCAAAAGGTGAAAGAAACAACAGATTACCGTAGTAATCTGGAGGTTAGCCGCATTCCATTTTGTCACTACTGTTTGTGTTTATTTAGTTACAATGTTTGATTAATTTTTTATTCTCATCTCTTAATGCCTACTTTTCATTACAAATAAGTTACATGTACATTACAATTGAAAGCTTCTGCACACAATAAAATATAAATACATAAGCAGACATAGGCCTACCTTGCAAAGTCCAATTGAACAAACCCGGTTCAATTGGCAAAATAAAAACCTTTGTCATATGAACAATCTCGGTTCTTCCCAAACTCCAGCACATCAGAAAAGCAATTATGGTATACATTCTGAA
This sequence comes from Periplaneta americana, assembly GCF_040183065.1. Taxonomy (NCBI): domain Eukaryota; kingdom Metazoa; phylum Arthropoda; class Insecta; order Blattodea; family Blattidae; genus Periplaneta; species Periplaneta americana. Next base: position 58,988,778 of record NC_091129.1, on the reverse strand, counting down.
AAAAAAAAACACACACACACACATTAATCTATGACTTATTTAATTAAGCTAACTGAAAATTTATAAATGGATCAAATGATACTCAACAACAAAAAAATTAGGTTCCTTTCTTTATTACTTCCTTATTTTTCATCCTCATCCTTAGTGGCATATGTATGTATGTATGTATTTATTTACACTGCAAGTGGGCAAGCACCCGATTGGAGTGGTATACACAATAAAATTACATACAATTACACTGGTCAAAAAAAGTTAAGCATAATTAGGCATATAACGGTTTTTATTAATTAAAATAAAATAGATAAATTATAATTGGGTTTCTTGGTTCCACAGAATAAACTTAAAAGTAGAAATACACTATTTGTTAACAATGGACTCAATATGAAATGAAAAAGTTGCATTGTTTGGAAACAACGGAAAAGATAAGGGAAGTTGAAATTCGTACATCATCAAGCTCCACTACCAGTAACATATAGCTCCACTATCAGTAACAACTGACAAGTAATCCCAAAATGTCAATAATAAAATTAGGTATGGTAGGTAGGATTAGATAAGAAGATCTAGATTAGTGTGGTTGCAAGGAAAGAAGCAAGTTTTGACAGCTCTGTAACATATATTTTTAACTCCATTCCATCTACACCGCGAATCCCTCAGCAAATAGGAAATGGATACACCACTCGCCTTTCTGGTACCACACACTAAGTGGACACATTGTTGCCACATAAAGTGGCAGTTGCCTAACTTTCCTTCCGCACTTATCTGCCTGCCTGTCAACCCGTCCATCCTCCAACTAACTGTCTGCCATATGGGTGAAGAAAGGGGGAATGCTGGTTAGCTGTAACCAAGAGGGTCAGGGTTGGCATGTTTAAAACAAAACGTTTTAAACAAAGTGTTCAAAATTGTTTAAAACAAGATATGTTGATTAAAACATTTTAAACACAATGTTTAAACTATTTATTTATTTATAATGGCAGAGTTAAGGCCATAACAAATAATAACATGAACTATACGATAATATTAATTTTTAAGCCAACAGAATTCTCTGTTTATTATTTATTTCTCCGCTAATAATAAACAATGTTTAAAACTATAGTTGCGACACTGTTATTCCCTGTGTGACTCCTCCTCTTTGCTTACGTCTTAGGAAGTGAAGGCTCTATAAAGTCTAGGTAGGTAGTATCGTTCGCCATTTTTGTTCTTTCGTTGCCGAGTAATCTATTTGCCACATCGTTAAACATTATCATGTCGTAGCTCCTATGATAATAAATCAAACACACTGTAATTCACCAAATAATTGAGTGGCAAATAATGTCTTCGTGTGCTTTCTGTGAACGCCAACAAAAGAGCCAAAATGGCGGGCGATTATATTAAGTATTTATCGAGCCTTAAGGAATGAATAACGTCTTCATCAGCGAATCACAAGATGCACACGTTTAAATGTAGCCGACCTGCAATGTGATTGGCTGCCAGAAATTAGAGCGACGGGACTATATCCTATATCATCAAAATGTGTTTTTTTTTTTTTTATACAAGTTATTTCTCTACTTTTCTGGTTGTTTTATTTTATCCTATTTGTTTAAAATGTAAAATCATGTTTGCCTTCTATTCAGACCTTTATAAAATGTACAATTATGAGTTTACAGTGGTGCTCCTGACTTTATGGAGCCAAACTTTAACTTTTTTCAAACAAACATTATTATTAATATAGAATTTTTTGTAGGATATATAGTGCAATCTGAATGCCGATATCTGGATGTAGACCTACCATCTGAAGCAGGTTTTGTTATACACACATCAAAATTGTCCAAGGAACAGATGATTTTATTAATAAAATTCTTTTCAAACCCAAATAAGTACTAAGCACTGGGCACACATAAGTGAGTTATTCATTTATCTATGCACCAGACAACATAGCAACCGGTGTTTTGTTTTATTTACATTATTACATTGGAATTTATTTTAGTGTGTCAGATATGGTGATTAGTTCATTTGTCATGGAGAATTCGGGTAACTTCAACAGTTTAAAACATTAAAAAATAGTAGAAATGAATGCTCAACATCGTCATTTAAGCCGCGATGACATGTTTAGAGCAATTGGTATAATTGAAAACAGTGGAACAAAATGTGATGCAATGAGGGCTGTGAATACTGGAAGAGGCATAATATCCAGAATGTGGAATCGATATCATGAATGAATTTGGTAGTATAGAAGAACAACATCCAGGTAGACCGAGAGTTACAACTGTTGCACAAGACAGATTTCTGTGCCTAAGAGCCTTGACAGTAAGGACTTCAACTGCACGCATGTTAAGAAATGCTTTGCAGAATGTTGGGAATGTGGTTGTATCAACCCAGACTATTAGGAACAGATTGCACGAGAGAGGTCTTAATGCCCATCGCCCATTGAGGTGTCCAGCTATTCGACGTGGAAATCGAGAACCTCGTGTTTTGTGGTGTCAGCAACATGAAGATTGGACAGATGATCAATGGGGTCAGGTTCTCTTTACTGATGAATAACACTTTGGTCTACATCCAGATTTCAGAAGAATACGCATATGAAGACAACCAGGTCAAGCAGAAAGACTAAGAATGTACAGGAGGTTCATAAATTTCAAGGAGGTTCTATCATGATATGCGGAGGAATAATGGCACACAGGAAGAAGTTGAAGGAACATAGGAGCAAATCATTACATTCAAGAGATATTGCAGTCTGTAGTCTTTCCCATCACTGAAGAAATTGGTCCTGAATTCCTTCTAATGCACGACAATGCCACTGCACATGTTGCCAGAACAACAACACAATGATTGGGAAGACACAATATTCAAGTTCTAAGATGGCTTGCTCAGTCACCGGATCTTAATTCAATTGAGAATTTGTGGGATAACCTTCAAAATAGAGTTCTAGAGGACACTCAAAACATTAAGACTCTCGATCAGCTGTTCGCAACTCTCGAAATTCGCTGGCAGAATATTGGTCAAGATGAAATCTTTCATCTCATATCTTCAATGCCAAGAAGGTGTCGAGCAGTAGTGAATACAAGATGTGGTGCTACTCGTTTTTAATGATAAAAGTTTTGTGTGAAGTTGAGAAAAACAGCAGTATTGTAAAGATTTCAAATCACTGAGATTTTAAAACTTTAATTTTTTCATTCTGAGAACAGGTTATTTGTGTTTTTCTTAACATTACTACACACTTTCATATCATCTGGAATGTTTTTCTATAATGTATAATAATACTTGCATGTCATGTAGTATATTTCTTCATTGAGAAAAAATGAAAAATACTGTGTTCCTTAGACAATTCTGATGTGTGTATTCATAAGAAATCCACTGAAAAGGGATTTTAAGATGCTTAAATTATAAAATATTCTAGTCTTTTTTACTTTTCTACAAACTTAGATTAAAATTTCAAAATGAAAAACTGAGCTATAAAATAAAATTTTGAAGGTACACCATAGGGAACTAATTTTTTCTATTGTACCTCTGAGTCATTAAACCACCAAACACCACTTCTACTTCATGAAATGTTTTGATTATTGAGTGCATGACAAAGACATGCAAGTTTGGCAGCCTTCTCTGTGGTACAAGTAATCATTTGATCATGATCACTTGCTCACTAATTGATATTCAACAGTGGCATCATAAAGGTGCGTACACACTTAGCGAACGAACAACGAACAAATGATGAAGCGAAATTTCGTTGTTCGTTCGCTATTTGGAGCAACGTACAAATCATCAGCAAATGGTCGGAAAACATTCACGTTCGCTGATTATCCGCAATAATGGCAGACGAAAATATAATTATGGCAAGTGCAGCCATTGTTATTATAGGCAATTTAATAAAAAGAAAGTTAAAAAACAAAAGGCGATGGTGGCAGACACCATTCTACGAAAGTCGCAATCAATATAGAGGCAATGACTTGCTTCATTATTTACGTCGAATGGAATCAGGACAGTTTCACAACTTCTGTCGCATTTCAGAAACAGACTTCGAAATATTAGGTGCAAAATAGGGCCAAAAATTTCCAAGAAAGACACAGGCTGAAAAAAAGCAAAACCTATTCAGGAAAGGCTAGTATTAACACTTCCGATATCTTGCTACAGGAGATTCGTATAGGCCTACAAGTCTAATGTATTTATTCAAAGTGTCGAAACAGCTGATTACCAGGATTGTTCCAGAAGTATGTACCGCTATAATCGAGGAACTGGAAGATTTTATTAAGGTACGACTGCAAGACAGGGGAAAGTTTCAATATAGGATACCTCACTAACAATAATTATCTTAAAATTCTAAAAAGAGAGATTTGTCTCTGTTTGTCAAATGCGCATCATGCTTACGAAAAGACACTTTTCAGTGTCAATCATTTATTTTGTGTGCACAAGGTTGGAGCTTTGCTTTTTTCTGGGCGTCATTTTGTCCAAAAGGAACAACATATATTCATACGTGAACCAAGTTTACTCATACACTTCATCACTCCCCATTCCAGATCTTTTTGTGGACTTATGTCTTTCCCTCCAGAATGATGTCAGTAGGGCTCAGTTTTCTTTTTGACTTCTGCTCCCTACAATAAACAAAAAATATTTACCCACTGAAAATAAATAAACAAAAATAATTTTTTAATTTTGCACGTGTTTGACTCGCCTAATTTACAGCTTTTCAATAGCTTCCCAATCATCATGTTTTCTTACTTTATTGGTGGTAAGTAGGATGCTTGGGATTCCATAAAGTTTCCTGCTCCCTATATGCATTAATAAGATTTATAACAGTGTCTTCCGTCCACTCCAGTTTCGACATCATGTTGGTGAAATTGAACTAAGCGCTGCGTTCTGCTACGAACTACAAGCTAGTGGCAAATCCTGTCCACAACGAATACCAACTTCCTTTGATGTACCAACAAGCGATGGATCACTTCCAAAGGCAAACCAAACGATCGGTTTGCCTTTGCTGCGACGTACACATGTTCCGATTTCAATCAGCGAATGCGTTCGTTCGTTGTTCGTTCGCTAAGTGTGTACGCACCTTAAGAAAGCAGAAATCCGAATATTCAGTTTGATTGAAAATGTGTCTGTGTTTTTGGTGTGGTCCAAGTAATAAATAGTAAATCCAAAGTATTCGGTGTTTTAATTATGCTGTGTAAATATTTAGGGAAGTGGAATTCTGATGATGAGGAATCTCCATTAAAAAAAAAGTGTTTATTTAGAGAGTTGGAAATATGTGTACAATTGACGTGTACCTACGTGGAATAATCCCTCTTAAGCTCAAAATGAACCAAAAATGGTCAAACAACAGGAACAGCTCACCGTTTTAATGAAATCAGAGTTATAACTTTGTGTCAATTCAAAACTAGGCTCTCAAGCTTTTTAATAATGCAAAAAATGATTTCTCACTGTTAATAGATCTAATTATCTATCTTCGAAGTGTATCCACTGTTTGCTGACAACACGTGTTCCACTATGTTTCACTATGAATTTCCTCTTCTTAAAAAAGATGGGTAAAAAGCATGATGCTTGTTTATATTTCAGCAGCCACATTCCAATGATGTGTACTCAGTATTAGTGATGGGCGAAGTTGTTCTTTTCCCGGAACAGTTCCGACGGTTCCGGTTCCGAAAAAATACTATGTTCCAAATAACAGTTCCGAAATAACAGTCACCAGTGGTGATGAGTCGGAGTCGTTGAGTCGTTCAAACGAACGGTACAGTACCCTCCCTCTTCCAAAGACGTTATAATAGTCCCTCTTCAACATGCTGCTCACACTGGAGCACTCATAGGCATGACATAGTACACATTCTTATCTATAGATGGCACTGCAATGCACATTCGAATCGATTTTGGAAAATTGCTGTGCATGCGGACAGAACTCAAAAGCTTAATGTTAGTAATTACACAGCTGTTGACTACAAGGACAGAATACACCACTTTGTTTTCGTACATAAAGTTATAAAGACATGGTAGCCAACTAAAAAAAAATAACATAACATTTAAAACATATGGTATGTAATTTATGTTCTCTCTATTACATAATAAAAAAAACAAATCATTAATTTTTATTTTTACTTTTCTTAATGCACAGTTATAATAATAATAATAATAATAATAATAATAATAATAATAAATATTACAATTTCATAAATAAAAAAGATATATATTGGCAGTACTGAAACCTGGAAACCCCGCAGTGGGTTAGTAAAATGTTGGAATCGCATCTTTACCAAAGTGTAATTTAAACTTCGCATTAAACCTCGCTCTCCAAATCAGTACTTATATGGGTAGTTTCCAACAAATAATGCTACAACATTTTTGTCGTTCTTTGATAACAGAGAAGATAGCACAAAAACTTGTGCTTGTCAGACTTAACCTCAACAAACGACACACAGACATTGTAACTAAACCACTCATTACCATTTACGACTTTAACCTTTGTATAGAATCAGCTGATCAATGAATTAATAATAGTATGCGTACTTTATGACTTTGTAGAATGTTTATAAAACAGAATTAGTCAACTAATGGTGAAATAAACCATAAAGCGGGAATGAATATTACAGATTATTAAATACTTACTATAACATTACAGATGATTGGCCAGTCTTACAAATGTTGATATTAAAGTTCGCGCCACCGCAAGGATTTCAATTTCCATGCGCCCCCCTCCAACCACGTGAGAGTTTCAAGTACCAACTTCATCCAACGAAGTTCCAAGTACAACATAAAGAACACCGAGAACAGTGTAACTGCTGCTGTCGTTGGTTCATCGGAACAAGCTCCGACGTTCCGACTGTTATCTCGGAGTCGGAACATACCTTGTGCAACGCGGTACTGCGAGCCCGCAACAGCTGGGCAAGTGAGCAGCTCGGAGTCGGAACACTGTTATTTCGGAACAGGAGGTTCCGACCTACTGTTCATTTTTGCAACAGTTCCGAGGGAGTCGGAACATACCTTGTGCAACGCGGTACTGCGAGCTCGCAACAGCTGGGCAAGTGAGCAGCTCGGAGTCGGAACACTGTTATTTCGGAACAGGAGGTTCCGACCTACTGTTCATTTTTGCAACAGTTCCGAGACCGGAACAGTTCCAAAATAACTGTTGTGTTATTTTTTACCCATCTCTACTCAGTATATATTGGAGAGAATTGTCCAAGGTTGCAGGGATTGCAGATTTTAGATTAGTTCTATGGATGTTTGTGACAGGGCAGTTTAAGAGGATATGTTCCAAATCTTCTTCGTTATTGTTGCACCAGCAACAACTACTAGAGTCAACAAGATTAAAGGGATGAAGATACTTCTGAGTGATAATATGGCCTGTCCTGGCTCTTGCTAAGAAAGTTTGTATGTGTCTGGGAATGTTGCGGAGCATTTGTAAAATGATAGATAATCGATGATAGATCTTCAAAGAAATATAAACAATCAAACTGAGGTAAATTTGAAAATATTATTTCTTTATGAAATTCACCACTGAGTTTCATAGAATGTTTACTTTTTTTTTTAGTTAGTAGGGTATTAATTTTATGAATAAATAACCTTATTTAATGCAATAAACCGCGCAATAAATTTAAAATGTCTAAAATGCCAGTTTCGTTTCCCCAATTTTTCTTTAAAATCTGGGAATTTCGCTAATTTTTACAATACCCATCTGGCAACCTGATGTATAAACATGCTTAATATAAAAAAAAGTCAACTTTATCATTTTCAACAGTTAAAAGATTAATCAACTCAAAATATCAACTATTTCCACGAAATTTCAAATAATAAAAGATGGGAAAGTCTCAATATACAAAATACAATTCCTGAGTATCTAAGGAAAAGTGCAGTTGCATCCTTTCGATTACTTATAGAGTTTGACTATTTGTCAAAACACTTAAACAAAATTGGAATTTTTTCTTCACAACTTTGTTTATTGTACAGTCTTCAGAAACAAATGGATCAGAATCATTTGTCCAGCCCTTTCCTCTAAACCATACTGTGTGAGAAGGCAGAGGAGAGTAAGCGAGTTAATGGCTTTATTGCCAAGAACTCAGCATTAATTAGTTAATGACTACGACAATGACACATTTTAAAAACGCACTATTTCATGGCACTATAATATATTATAGCCCTCTTGGTTGCAACTTCGTGCTTTGGCTCTTACATTCCACGTGCTTAACAAGTATCAGCAACATCAGAAGTTGCATCTTTCACAGTGGCGGTGCATCCTATGCATTCAATGGTTCAGAGAACACTAAAGAAAAACAATTTAATTGTTTAAATAAATTTATTTATAATTTACACTATCATTCTTTGTTTCTTGCTCATTTTTAATAAATTTACTTGCAGCTCTGATGTATTTTTGTCATATGAATCCTATGAACAGCAGAGATCACACACATATACGAATACATGCTTATGAGTGCTTCCGAAGTTCAATTTCTCCTCTGAACCTCGCCGAGCCAGCTTCTGACTTGTGTGCGGGGCGAGATGCAAGGGTATTTGCCGCAGGGCAAACGTGTGGATGTGCTGGCCACTGGACCAGTGCAGCTGTAATTCGTGAAGCAGCTGATACGCTCTGACAGAAACTTTGTGATCCAAACCGGAAGTTAGCTTCAATTTGCAGCTAAGATCATGCTTTTCACATGTGTACATGTGTGTTATTGATTGTTGTATCTATGAGTGGTTTCTTACAATCCTTTAAATGTTAATTTAGTCGTTCTTGGTGTTTTAGTCTTTTAATATATTCATCTGTGAGAATGACCAGTGTTCGTTTCTAAAGAAAATGAATAATGTTCAGTATCTTTTACAAACAAATTTTTCAGTTTTAATCTTACAAGATAATTAAGTGTAAAATAAAGAAGTTTGAAAAAGCCATTACCTCAACTCGATTTAAAGCAAGCACAAACAAGTCAAAGTAAGACTTTTGCAGGCCTTTAATGTAAAAATAGGCTTAACTTATATTAAAGAAATGGCTGGATTTGCGGTTATGAATCTACAAATAATTTTTTTCCCCGTACTTGCTTTTGCTAAGGGGTAAAGATACGAGCTGGACATGCACTGATGTGTCAGATTTAAGCAATTTGACACAGAAAATTAAGAAGCATGAGGAATCTATTGCTCATAAGAATGCTTGCCTAGATTTATCAGTCCTTGGAAGAACACAAATTACGCAAAGCTTAGCTCAGCTTTCAGGCAGAATAATGAAAGACAGAATGATAACGTAAGGAAAAATCGCTATGTTCTTTCAAAGATAATTGATCATCATCATAATCAGGTTCATTTTAAGATAATTAATTATCTACTTTAAAGAATGTATTTCTTTAATTTTTCAGAAATGAGATATTGTTTAAATTGTTGGAAAATTTTGTAATATCATAAAAGTAATGAACCCCATGTCATTTTTGGCACAAACCGTCACTGATCTTTCGGATTTCTCAGCTATCTGTAGGAATACAATAGTGACAAGTAGTCTCACTGTTAATGTTAAGGTTAAGTACGGTTTGATGAGATTGATTGGTGGAAAGTAGCCATATCATTAATGAAAAGGTTAGATAGGATTTGATGACAAACTACACTTCGTTCATAACGTCTGACAGAAAAAGTAAACATTGCCGAAGAGGAGAGAAGTCTAATTGCTATTCAACCAATGGTAGAAGTATCATTCCAAGCTTGTCTTCAAGTTGGGCGGGGGTAGAACGCTTCAGACTATCCAACTTCAAGAAATGTGACCTCTGTCATTGGTTCAATAGCAATTATAGGCTACTTCTCTCCTTCTCTGCCGGCAATGGTTACTTCTCCTGTTAAATATTATGGAACGAAGTATAGTGACAAGCAATCCCCTGGCAGTGATAGATGAGGAGACAGTGAAAGTAACCCCACAATGAGTGATTAAAGCTCATTACCTAAGTGGTAAAATCGTAATACAGCGAATGCTAAGCTCCGCCCACGACCCCTTTCCACTTTTCCCCTACTAGCTCAGCAGATACACTACGTGATAGGCAAATGTTGTGTCGAATGCACATTTCATGTGGGTGGGGATAACTTCCCCTACTGGCGTTCGCTATATTGCGATTTATCGAAATATTATGTGAAAAAGTTCAAACGTTCACGTACGTTGCCCAAGAAAATCAACCATAACTTATTCTATTCTGGGGACGTACATACACAACAAATTAATGTTAACGCAGCAATTACTGACCTCGACTACAGAGTAGTTGGTTCCGAATAGTTTTACGTTCCAACCAATATAATGTACTTAGTCAAATAACAATAATACAACGTAAACAGCACGAACATAACTCATTTCTACCTCATAACCACCATTTTTTAACTTTTCCCTACTACTTCAAGCCATAGATGATATAAGGAGCTAAACCTGTGGCTACAGATTACCAACGCGATCCATCCTTGGCATATGTCTGCAGCGAAAGTCTTTGGACCAGAGCCATCTTCAAGCAGAACCATTGCCAGCTGGCGCTGCTAGCGCTATAACATGGATAAATATATAATAAATATATATATTTATCCATGGCTATAATTTTGTTTTTTTTTTTTCTTCAAATTTATCATCTTTATATACAGTATCTTGCACAGTCTAAGCCAGCACGTGCTTTAAAGGTATGCGAGATATTATAATAACGTTTTAATCATGCGTCGGAATAAAGGCAATGTGTACAATGACGAAAATTGCTGTAACAACAAGTTTAAATCTCCGAATTTGTCGTTCTTCAGATTCCCTAAAGCCCAAGAGAAAATCATAACTCAGTCATAACCTATAATCCACGCTGTAGGTAGCCTACGCATTATGTTCTATAAAACATTTATTAGTTATCAGTTACCTATTTGTATGTCAGGAAGGAGAGTTTAAATAAAAACAAAGTAAATACCTGTTACAGTATATTATAGTGATGGGCGAAGTTGTTCTTTTCCCGGAACAGTTCCGACGGTTCCGGTTCCGAAAAAATACTATGTTCCAAATAACAGTTCCGAAATAACAGTCACCAGTGGTGATGAGTCGGAGTCGTTGAGTCGTTCAAACGAACGGTACAGTACCCTCCCTCTTCCAAAGACGTTATAATAGTCCCTCTTCAACATGCTGCTCACACTGGAGCACTCATAGGCATGACATAGTACACATTCTTATCTATAGATGGCACTGCAATGCACATTCGAATCGATTTTGGAAAATTGCTGTGCATGCGGACAGAACTCAAAAGCTTAATGTTAGTAATTACACAGCTGTTGACTACAAGGACAGAATACACCACTTTGTTTTCGTACATAAAGTTATAAAGACATGGTAGCCAACTAAAAAAAAATAACATAACATTTAAAACATATGGTATGTAATTTATGTTCTCTCTATTACATAATAAAAAAAACAAATCATTAATTTTTATTTTTACTTTTCTTAATGCACAGTTATAATAATAATAATAATAATAATAATAATAATAATAATAATAAATATTACAATTTCATAAATAAAAAAGATATATATTGGCAGTACTGAAACCTGGAAACCCCGCAGTGGGTTAGTAAAATGTTGGAATCGCATCTTTACCAAAGTGTAATTTAAACTTCGCATTAAACCTCGCTCTCCAAATCAGTACTTATATGGGTAGTTTCCAACAAATAATGCTACAACATTTTTGTCGTTCTTTGATAACAGAGAAGATAGCACAAAAACTTGTGCTTGTCAGACTTAACCTCAACAAACGACATACAGACATTGTAACTAAACCACTCATTACCATTTACGACTTTAACCTTTGTATAGAATCAGCTGATCAATGAATTAATAATAGTATGCGTACTTTATGACTTTGTAGAATGTTTATAAAACAGAATTAGTCAACTAATGGTGAAATAAACCATAAAGCGGGAATGAATATTACAGATTATTAAATACTTACTATAACATTACAGATGATTGGCCAGTCTTACAAATGTTGATATTAAAGTTCGCGCCACCGCAAGGATTTCAATTTCCATGCGCCCCCCTCCAACCACGTGAGAGTTTCAAGTACCAACTTCATCCAACGAAGTTCCAAGTACAACATAAAGAACACCGAGAACAGTGTAACTGCTGCTGTCGTTGGTTCATCGGAACAAGCTCCGACGTTCCGACTGTTATCTCGGAGTCGGAACATACCTTGTGCAACGCGGTACTGCGAGCCCGCAACAGCTGGGCAAGTGAGCAGCTCGGAGTCGGAACACTGTTATTTCGGAACAGGAGGTTCCGACCTACTGTTCATTTTTGCAACAGTTCCGAGGGAGTCGGAACATACCTTGTGCAACGCGGTACTGCGAGCTCGCAACAGCTGGGCAAGTGAGCAGCTCGGAGTCGGAACACTGTTATTTCGGAACAGGAGGTCCCGACCTACTGTTCATTTTTGCAACAGTTCCGAGACCGGAACAGTTCCAAAATAACTGTTGTGTTATTTTTTACCCATCTCTAGTATATTATTGTTTTGCAGAGATCATATGTAAATGTGTAACCATTCCGATTTTGTATCAAATATGAATGAGGTCTCGCCCACCTCATTATATTTTGCTCGACTAGTATGACTAGTCAGTTTGTTTTTATACCATTAAGTACGAGAAAAATTCGTACCGGCACCGGGAATCGAACCCAGGACCTCTCAGCTGTGCGCGCTGAATGCTCTCTAACCAACTAAGCTATGCCGGGACCCGATTCACGACGCCGGCCGAACTCCTCTCGTAGTATCGTGTTACGGCCTTGCCTGCACTTGAGACGATACACGTCATAATGTACAGGAGCGCATATTACATGACTTTATGGCCATATTCAACAACAGTTTCTTTAAACTGTTAACATCATATATGTATCAAATATGAATGAGGTCTCGCCCACCTCATTATATTTTGCTCGACTAGTATCACTAGTCAGTTTGTTTTTATACCATTAAGTACGAGAAATTCCGATTTTGGATAATGTATCTACAGTTTTTAATGCAAGTAATTCCATAATTTTTGTATTCGTCTTTTTTTCTTTATATTTTCCAAAAGTTGAATGTTATATTGCATTCAAGTAGGGATCATGGTGTTAATTTTTTCAAGAATGCATGGCGTATTATAATCCTTTTGCAAAATATTCACTTCTTGAATAAATCCAGACTGTGTCGATAAATTTCTGATGTGTTGGTGTAGATTCATGTGGCAGACGCATTAAGTTCTCAACAAATAAAAGAGCCTTTTTAAATTTAATATCAAAAGCAATCTTTTCTGTAATAATTTGCATGACTGTTATTGGTGTTGATTTTATATTACCAATGATTATTTGAGCCGTTCAGAGCAGAAGTGGTATAAGTCAAAATTAGGTAATCAGGTTTAAAGTAAAAATTCTGTAAAATACAGCGCAAAGTAGCATTTAATATATCCTTCGTGCTATTCACTGACTACTAATAGTTTAAATAAATTCAATATTAACTGCTACGTTACGCTGTATTTTACAGAATGTTTACTTTAACCCTCATTACCCATTTTTGACTTACACCACTTCTGCTCTGAAAATAAAATTAGGCCTACATTTTCTGAGTTAATTGAAGTTACAATTTTTTCAACAATGTTGTGTATTCATTTGTTCTCACCTACGTCATAATAACAGTAAGTACATGTAAATTAAGTATTATATAGGTAGGGTAAGTTAAAATTAAGCTTATGTGTGAAAGGAGGAAATGTAATGTAAAATGCGGTAAACTTTCCATAAAAATTTAAAACCCAATATCAGCACTATTAGCGACTCAAAATAATAATAATAAAAAAATTGAAAAATAATGAACTTCATAAATCAATGTCTGTCAAATTAAGGTTTAAATCTTCCCCTTTTTTATTTTTAAGTTTACCTCAGCGGCCGAGTTTACCCCAATTAGCGGTATGAAAAATAGTTAATTTCTCAGGAAATAGGGAGAGGAGTTCACCACGCGATGTACCCTACGAGATATGCCCTACAATTTTGAATCTTCTCACAGGAAATTTAGAGTTCCAATGGTTTATAAATATATTTAGGAATGAATTGAATTAACCGTCCACGTACAAACAATTATATTATTTCAAACCATGATACGTGATCAGGGCCATGATTCAGTTGTAAGGAGCAGAAAGAATTACGTTTATTCCCAGCTTCTGAAACTTGTAGTTTAACTGCGTGTGAAATTCTTACAGGATTCTAAAGTAGAATTAGTAAGAACCATATACACTTATTGTATAGCATAAAAATATAAAATAAATTACGCAAAACCCGTTTTCTGATGTGTTGTCATATGTCGTGTGCACACTTTTAACTTGCCTGCCGCTAGAGGGCTATTGTCGCGCCAGCTGTCAAATGTTGGCACATTTTATATGTATGAGTTGCGTGACTGTATCAACGAGTTAGAAAGAGAAAGATATAGAGTGGTCATTGCGCCGCCATGTTTGAAGAAAATTGAACGACCGTCGGTAATGAACTTATGAGCCCAAAACAAAGTGGGCGTGGTGATAACTTACATTAGAATCTTCAGCTGTCTTAATTTCGTTTGCATAAATCAGTTAAACTGAAGTGGAAAAACCTAGTATTTCGTCAAATACGTGCTAGGAACTTAATCTAAACTTATGTACGCTAAATTTAAAACACTTGAGCTATTCCTAGAAGGAATGCTTAAAAGAATAACCTAAGAAAAACTGTCATGTAATATGACAAGAAGTCCTAGCAAATATACTGAAGAAAATGTTAAAATTCCTAGGTTCTTTTAAATGCGACCTGCAAGATTGCCTATATGTTTCGGATGATTTTATTAAATTGTTTTCCCAGTCTCTACACGTTGCAAAACTATTTACTATACCATAAGATATAGAATGAAAGTAGGCCCTATCTGTAGTAAACAACCTTTACCTCCAAGCTTGTAACGAGAGTGAAACATGACAAAACACGCTTTCAGCTTTTTTGTTACAGTAAAGTATAATTATTATCGAAATGTGAACGTGAGGCCAACAGCCGGCTGGTCTGTCTGAGCCTTTCAAGTGCTGTGGCACCACAGATTATTATTAGTGTATAATTGAGCACCCACGTACAATAATGTGGTAAGTAGTTACGAAATATATTCATACTTATCCCATTATTGCACGTGGGTGCTCAATTATGTTCTTTCATGTCCTTCCAGTCAAAATACTAACAACAATACGTCCTACCCCAGAGTTTTGCGTTATTTTGGATGCGAGTGTCGAAATACAATTTTAATATTTGATTGCTATTATTAGGTTTGAAACGGAATTGTAGCGGTTTTATCCGTATTTAGTTTAACTTTATTACTAGTGAATCATTTATTTGATTAATCGTTTGTCTTCGAAATAGGCCTACTTCGTATAAGCTACAGCTCATCGTCTTCTTGTATAAGCAGTAAGGACAGAAGGAGCAGAAATAAAGGATGCTGGTGTCGAAATACAGTTTTAATATTCTATTGCTCTTTGTTTTTCACTGGGTCTGAAACGGAATTGTATTGGTTTTATCCGTATTTAGTTTAAGTACATTACCAGTGAATCATTTATTTTGTTTATGCCGGGCGTTGTTACACATTTATGCATGAAAAAAAATTGCTGCTAATTAAAAAAACTATGGACTTAACTTCATAAAATTTACATGAAATATGATATATCAGTTGCCTTTTTCCTTTTGACATTGCAGTTATATGCAGCACACACAACAGGCATGTTTTTTCTTCGTTTTTTTGTACTTCTTACCTCCGTTATACAACATTGTAAGCAGACGAATTTTTACAAAGGTGGGCGCTTAGCTCAGATCTGCCGTGTTTCGCGGTGGCACCGCAAAGAGCGCTGTACAGGACAACATGACCACTCTATAGTCTTCTCTTTCTAACTCGTTGGACTGTATCTATTAGACTGTGGTATCTTGTCCAACACTTTCATCTGTGTGGATAGATACTGGGAGGTCAGAGAAAGAATGCAGCAGTGCAGACCGAGCCCCTACCACCACAGTCTACTATATACAGTCGCGAAGCTCAATATGTAGTAAAAATGCAAACAGGGGTAGTTGCCCACCACTAGGATCGCTACTATCGCCTCATCATCGCAGATCTCTCTCCTAGCAGCCGACAAAATATGTTACACTTTCGTTGTGTTCTTTTGGAAAAATTAACACCTTCCTTCCATTATTGAAATATTAAATGCATAAAGTTAATTTATTATTTTAATGAAGTATATTAAATTCCACCATAAACTCGAAGATACCTGCAAGAAATAAGTTAATATAATTTTTGTTTGTGCAAAACGAACTGAAATTTACTATAATAGCTTCACTCATTCAAGATTATAGCGATAATTAACTATGAATTGAAACCAATAAATATTAATTTCCATTTCTATTTACTACAATAACAATGGAAATATGAATTAATGGAGTAACTTACGTGTACCGGTACTTGTAGTGTAGGCTTACGTAGTTAACAAAATGGGATGAGGTTAAGCAATAATAATCACACCAGAATTGGAAATAAAACGTGATCCATACATTTTATTGTAACAGACTTTTTCTACGTCTCTAGTTAAAGCAACAAATAAAAATAACAACAAAATTAACAGCTATAATTAAAAACATATCCTTTGAAAAAAAATTAGTCCTAAGCAATAATAATCCCACCTGAATTGAAAATAAAACGTGATCAGTAAAGTTCATTAAAACAAACTTAATTTTTCTACGTCTTTAGTAAAATAACACATAAAAATAATAACAAAATTAATAGCTACAATTAAAAATATATCCTCTGAAAAAAAAGTAGACCTAACCTTTATTTCTCTGGAAATTTAGCAGCCTAAGTGACAGAACTTTGACCGGTATCTAATGTCCTTTCGGTTAGACTGAAACATTTCATTGTGAAATTTAAGGATATAATGTATTCTAACAGTCACAAAGAACTTCAAATTAACAGTTTTGTTTCTGCACAGCATTCTTGTGGAAACCCAGGAACCTTTCTGAATCTTTCGGAAATCGGGAAAAGGATAACTCTGGCCTCTTTCTCTTACTGTTGCTACAATTTATAGCACTACAAACGTCTCCTCCTTGCCCATATTATTATTCCAATTATTATATTTTAGCCATTAACATTTTCATTATAACCAATAACGAACATTTCACAAGCATCAATGTGAAATACGCAACGAGCTAGCACTCGATAGAAATACGACACAGTCCAAAGTCGACCATGGACAGTCTATTGCTTTTAGTTGCTAACCGCTTGGAGCGCTTTATCACGAGATTTGCAAAAAAACACCTCAAGCTTCGCGACTGTATATAGTAGACTGTGCTACCACGCTGTAGCGGAGAACTGAGAAATATGTTCCCAAATTGAAGCAGCAGGAAGCCGCCATTTTTTGTTAGAAAACGCGCGGGATTTCGAAACCGCTATTTGAATACGTGTTGTATTGCGTATCCGAAAGCTAAATGTTTTTGTTTAAAGGAGCAATACTTCCTTTGCGATATATCTTTAATAACGTGTGTCTCCTGTCAGCAGAGTTGCTAGGTTTTCTGCGAGGGAAATCGGGATATCAGAAGCTAACTTAAGACATATTTATCATCACTTTATCAAAGAGATTTATATTTGTTTTCTGCAAAGTAGTATTCGCGTGCTTTTAATGTAATATTCGCCTCCCTGAGAAACACTAAAATACGAAAGACACACAGTAGGCTACAGTGAATACTACAGGCTAATCGTTTTTTTCTTTTATTAACATGAATATGTTTTAACCATTCGCTACTAAATTAACTTTGCAACTTTTCTTTTTCGGAACCGGTACTGCAACAGTACATCGACGATGAGTCCATGTTTAAACATAGTTCACTGCACTACAAAACGCAGCAATTATATGTGTCTGTTATTAGTGTAAAATACAATATCAAAACGCTTTTTTTTTGGCACTCAACGCACCCAAAATACACAATGTTGATTACTTGCGAAAACAGCAACTAGGTACCGAAACGGATTAATCAACAATGTGGTAGAACTAGGGGAACTATTATCTTGCGAGTAGAGTTACCTTACGGCAATCAGCTGGGTTACCTCACAGACTTACTAAATTTCCGCGGGTTACCTCTATGTTTACAATGTAACCATCTGAGTCAATATATAAATAAAAATATCGGATAATAGGAAATGCAGACTAACTTGTTTAAATTGCGTTCTAGGCTATTATCCCTCAAATCGGGATTTTTATCAATCTCAATCCGCTTTATCGGGATTCAACCAGGCTGTCAGACTTGCATCATTTTCATAGGAACTCCGAATGTGAATATTCATAACCAAGGTTAATAATGTCTACTTTTTAATTTAATCTGTAGGTTAAACTGTTGTATAAAATCAAAAAGCATTATTATTATTATTATTATTATTATTATTATTATTATTATTATTATTATTATTATTATTATTATTATTAGTAGTAGTAGTAGTAGTAGTAGTAGTAGTAGTAGTAGTAGTAGTAGTAGTAGCAGCAGAAGTAGTATAAAAAACTGTTTCATTAATCCGTAACTAAGACAAGAGTTACTTTCAATCAGGGATATTAAAAAATTAACTTTTTGTAGTTTATACAGTTTCTGTTGAGTTGTCCAAAGGAACGATGGTGTGAAAATTCCTTCCTCTAACAGGCTATGTGGCCTAATACTTGTTCTGGGAGATGAATTTGAAATGTATTATGCCATTATTTAATGAGTGGTTAGTACATGCAGTATTAATGAACATGTTTCAGCTTTTAGGCTCTGAAATTTGTTTATATATATTTTTTAAACAGGATCTATTTCTACCGTCCCGCGCCGTGGCGTGGTGGTCTAAGGCATACTGCCTAGGACTCACATTACGGAATGCGCGCTGGTTCGAGTCCTCATGGGGAAGAAATTTTGTCATGAAATTTCGGCCAGTGTATGGGACCGGTGCCCATCCAGAATCGTGATGCACTTGGGGAGCTACGATAGGTAGCAAAATCCGGTTGCGAAAGCCAGCTGTAAAGGCTGGGGGGATCATCGTGCTAATCACACGATACCTCTATTTTGGTTGGATGATCGTCCACCTCTGCTTCGGCATGTGGGCGTGAGGCCAGCAGCCGGCTGGTCGGTGTGGGGCCTTCACGGACTGTAGTGCCACGGATTATTATTATTATTATTATTGTTATTATTATTATCATCATTATTATTATTATTATTATTATTATTATTATTATTATTATTATTATTATTAATTCTGTATCTCCGAATTCGGCGAATAATTTTATTATTCATGTATGCACTGAAGCAACAGCTGTTTGAAGAAAGTGAAGGATATGGAGTGGATGAAGGACAATAACAATCTATACGTAAATAACGTAGTTTGAGAGGTAACAACTATCTTCGAAATGAGTTGAAACACTGAATGATTCATTGTAGGGTAGAAATTCTCTCTGCGGATTGCACCTATCCATTTTCGGTTAAGGGAATCTTTACTCAGAGGAAATCTGAAGCACAAACAGCCGTATAAGTACAATAGTTTGTTTTCTGTAACATAATACGGGCCAAAAATATTGTAGAAATTAAAGATTAACTAATCAGTGAAATGTAACATTCCTTCCTCCTTTATCTTTACATCTGTGTGCATTGCTGCAATTAAAAATAGCACACGAACTAAACCTGTACTTATTCATCTCAACCAAGGAAATGGCCGCCCGTCGGCTGTTCAATTTGGGAGCATAACACTAGCGCCAGTGAGGGGTCTAGCGGTTATTTAGTAAGTCTATGGTGCAGACATCCTCTCCTTCGTAGTTTCACTTGCACATTGTTCACTTTATTTCGTTGTCTTTCATTTTAGTTTCTATCGCCATTGTACGGCCAATGACTCTAGTCAAGTGCCACTGCAATGAATAATATATGTGTGTATATATATATATATATATATATATATATATATATATATATATATATATATATATTACCTAATCTGAATGCAACTTTTTCTAATAATAATAATAATAATAATATGCAAATTAATAAGCGGCCATGCACAAGTTCAAATACAGAAACAGCACAGAATATGAGGTGTTACAACAAAACAGATTTCAGCCCTTATATACTTCGAACATAAAATAATGCTCGAAGCTTACATAGCTACGGAAGACAGTGTGGAGGAACCTTCTGCTGCTTCTACACTTCAACAGGCAAAAATTCTACCTATCTGCTTAAAGAACATTGAGAACTATCAGCTCTTATTACAAAGCATATAGAATCATGTACAATCAGAATTTCATAAAAAGTTGAAAGGTTCAATCATAAAAGTATACGCATCAACATCCTATGATTTTAGATCACTTACTATAGCTCGCGCAAGAAACGATTACCGAAAACCAATGGTACCGTTGCTGTCTGTTTTGACCTGTGTATGTAGGCACGCCGAGGGAGCGAGAGTTGCGAGCCGATGGAAGTACTGTCTCTTCCAAGAAGATGAAGAAATAAAGACATCGCTGTGGAAATAAAGAACGTAGCAAGAGAAAAATTCGAAGCTAATTAAACGCGCAACATATGTTTACGAATGAAATAATAATACCGTGCGATACAAGACACGCATTCACATGCAATGAAACGAACTAAAGTCGTAATGTAACTATCACAACGCAAGACTGATTCTCTCGATGTCATTTCTCTTCCGACTGTACTCTTGAATATCATTCAAGTTATCTCGTGACCTTTCCTCTCGCCCGCTCTTCCTTATCGCAGTGTTTGATTCGCATTCCTTCCGTCGGTAACCCGTGATTGCGAGACCTTACTTTGATTCAATTCGTCAGCAATATTATACTTATAAAAATCCCGCTGAAAAGAAATATTCTGCTGTTATTCGAAATGTACCCTACTATCTCAGTGATTAAGAGATAAAAGTCCGTAACCTATGTATGTATTAGTTGTAGTTTATTGTTAATACACCAAGATAACTTAAAAGTACGTTAGAATTTAACACAAGAAAGTCTTATCATACATATTCCGAAGTGATACAGTGTTAAAAGTTGTGTAATCAAGATGTATAAGATAAAAATCGCCCTTGATGAACGTAACTATCCAGTTCATAAACTAACGAGACTCCTAGGAAAGAACAAACAGCCCACTCCACTTTGCGCAATAGAACTGGACAAAAATTACCACGGTAAATCAATCTAAATCTCAGTCGCCAAAGAGATTCCTCAGTGTACAAGGTGCCAAAATTTTGGTCATACAAAGAACTACTGTCAACTCTAACCACGTTGTGTACAATGTCTAGAGACTCATCATTTCTCTCAGTGCCCTAATCCTAAAACAACACCGTCTAAGTGCGTCAACTGTCAACAACAACATCCAGCTAATTACAGAGGCTGTGAACACTATTTACAATTGAAGGAAAAATTCTCACGTTGTCTTCAGTTTAGACAAGAACAACGGACTCATGTTCCAGAATCTTCCCAACCATTACTTCAACGCAAAGTAGATCCTCAGTAACAAGTAAATCCTTCAATGTCTGAACCATCTACATCAAGATTTCAAGCAAATTCTCAATCTAATACGTATTAAAATGTAGTGAAAGGATCCTTTGATCAGAGCAAGAGGAGTATTCTACTCCTCTTGTTCCTCTTGTTTATAAATTATACCGGTATACCACACAGAGTCAAATGCACTTTTGACATCAAGAAATATTGCTACGGTAGTAGCTTTATTGTTGAAACCGATAGCTATTTGGTCAACAAGACGCAGCAGTTTGTGTGTTGTAGGGAGATCATGTTGATAGCAGCCTGATAGGGTGGAATAAGGTTTGGTACACTTTGTAGGAGCCTGGTCAGAAAAATTTGTTGTAACACTTTGCCAAGGGCATTAATCAAACTTATAGGTCTGCGATTTGCTCGAACCGTTGGATTTTTATTTTGTTTGGGACTGGCAGTAATAGTAAGTGCCTTCTAGGTAAGTTTTTAAGTTCCATGTTGTTAATTTTATCAGGACCTGGTGCCTTGTTAGGTTTAAGGCGTTTGATAATAGTCTTGACTTCTGAAGGGCTCATTAAACTAATGTACTGGGTTGCGGGACATAGTAGGAATGTGTTGACAGTTTCCTCTACATGGTGATCATGTTCAACTAAGCTGTCACATTCATCAGCAGGTTTAAATTGGTTCTCAAAACAATAGGCTATCAGTTCAGCTTTTTCACTAGACTTATAAACTGGGCCATTTTTGCCATGTAAAGGTTGATTTTTAGAATAGGAATTATGTTTGGTTAACCGTTTGGTGATTGACCAAATTGTATTTGACTGTCCTACATCAGTAATATATTTTTCAGCTTTGGAAACTTTGATTTCTGGTGCCATTTTATACACTTTGTTTTTCACAATGTTATATATGTTTTTATCAGTTTGTGATATAGACTTTTGCCAGCGCTTACGAGTTCTCGTTTAGACATTCTTAATATACGTAAATTCGAGTTTTGATCCCGATAACTTTGTATTGGTTCTTTCTGTAATGAAGCATATTTTACTGGTTTCAGAGTGTTTTCAAATATTTTAATTCCTGTATCAATGTCATTTTTTGTTATAATCAATGGATTAGCAGGAATGGATTGTGAAATATATCCCCGACAGGACGACCAGTCCATGCTGCTTAACAAAGCTTGGGGAAAAAGCCTCTCAGTAGTTGTTCTTTCAACGAGTAAAACAACAGGATCATGATCAGAGGACAATTCTTGTAAAGTGTCTATAAACAGGGATATAGCATTACATCACAGCCTACTATATTACATTTTAAAAGAAAACCATCGAGTACATCTGGTTTATGACTTGTATTGTGAGGGTAGTAAGTAGGTAGTAGGCGCTAAGACTTGATAGCTGTGCTTGTCAGCATGTTTTGAGAGTCGCCTATGCGACCTTTGGTTGTTGTTACACGTGAATTCCATTCATTGTTCTTAGCGTTGAAGCCACCGCCAATTATAAAATTATTTGATATACAAGATATTGCATCAAATTCTGAAACTAACAGAGGCTCATTTGGAGAGCAATACATCGATAAAATTAAAAGAGTTTCGTTTTTGTACTCAATTTCAATTATTAAAGTTATAGACATGTGTGTAAGCTGGGGTGATAGTATTCTGTAGCGTCTAATTCAATTTTTAACTAAAGCCTGGTTCAGACGGTGCGTGTTTCTGTGATGGATTCCAAGGTGGCTAGTAGGCTGGGTCCCGTGGTGGCTACGGTGCTGGGCAACGAGTTAGAAGTTAGAAAGAGAAGACTATAGAGTGGCCATGTTGTCCTGTACAGCGCTCTTTGCGGTGCCACAGCGAAACACGGCAGATCTGAGTTACGCGTCCACCTTTGAATTTGTTTTCACGCTGTTCGTCCTGGTTATGACGGGAGTGCAGCATCATAAATGTACTACCTCTCAGCAATAAGTAAAAGTAATTAGGAACAGTCGGGAGATCACCCAAGATTTCGATACTGTATCCAAAAGTTGGCGAAGTAAAAAAAAAAAAGCCCACCTTTGTGAAAATTCGTCTGCTTACAATGTTGTATAACGGAGGTAAGAAGTACAAAAAAAAAAAAAGAAAAAGAAAAAACATGCCTGTTGTGTGTGCTGCATATAACTGCAATGTCAAAACGAAAAAGACAACTGATATATCATATCAATCCTCTAGATTCAAAACCCCCTAAAGACCATTTTATTTATAATTTAGTTATGCCCACATATTGCTTGCTAAGAATGAATTCTAATGATTTATGTAGTTCGAAAACCCATTAAATTTAAAGAAAAAGGTTTGTTAAAAGTCATTGTAAGGTTGAAAATTCTTTCCATTTGCCACTAGTTACTGTCAAAATTCTTCAATTTGTGAAAATGGATATAGGGGATTTTGAATCTATAGGATTCATATTTCATGTAAATTTTATGAAGTTAAGTCCATAGTTTTGTTAATTAGCAGCATTTTTTTTTCATGCATAAATGTGTAACAACGCCCGGCATAAACAAAATAAATGGTTCACTGGCAATGTACTTAAACTAAATACGGATAAAACCAATACAATTCCGTTTCAGACCCAGTGAAAAACAAAGAGCAATACAATATTAAAACTGTATTTCGACACCGGCATCCTTTATTTCTGCTCCTTCTGTCCTTACTGCTTATACAAGAAGACGATGAGCTGTAGCTTATACGAAGTAGGCCTATTTCGAAGACAAACGATTAATCAAATAAATGGTTCACTAGTAATAAAGTTAAACTAAATACGGATAAAACCGCTACAATTCCGTTTCAAACCTAATAATAGCAATCAAATATTAAAATTGTATTTCGACACTCGCATCCAAAATAACGCAAAACTCTGGGGTAGGACGTATTGTTGTTAGTATTTTGACTGGAAGGACATGAAAGAACATAATTGAGCACCCACGTGCAATAATGGGATAAGTATGAATATATTTCGTAACTACTTACCACATTATTGTACGTGGGTGCTCAATTATACACTAATAATAATCTGTGGTGCCACAGCACTTGAAAGGCTCAGACAGACCAGCCGGCTGTTGGCCTCACGTTCACATTTCGATAATAATTATACTTTACTGTAACAAAAAAGCTGAAAGCGTGTTTTGTCATGTTTCACTCACGTTACAAGCTTGGAGGTAAAGGTTGTTTACTACAGATAGGGCCTAATTTCATTCTATATCTTATGGTATAGTAAATAGTTTTGCAACGTGTAGAGACTGGGAAAACAATTTAATAAACCATCCGAATTATACTCGTTCATTTTATCGGCAATCTTGCAGGTCGCATTTAAAAGAACCTAGGAATATTAACATTTTCTTCAGTATATTGCTAGGACTTCTTGTCATACTACATGCCAATTTTGCTTAGGTTATTCTTTTAAGCATTCCTTCTAGGAATAGCTTTAGTGTTTTAAATTTAGCGTACATAAGTTTAGATTAAGTTCCTAGCACGTATTTGACGAAATACTAGGTTTTTCCACTTCAGTTTAACTGATTTATGCAAACGAAATTAAGACAGCTGACGATTCTAATGTAAGTTATCACCACGCCCACTTTGTTTTGGGCGCATAAGTTTATTACCGACGGTCGTTCAATTTTCTTCAAACATGGCGGCGCATTGACCACTCTATATCTTTCTCTTTCTAACTCGTTGGTGCTGGGTTCCGTGGTGGCTGCGGTGATGGTTTTCGTTCACACGGAGCGAGCTGCCTTGCATGCTGGATCCAAAGAGTTTGAAGTATTACAAACTCTTTGGCTGGATCCCAGTTTGGAAGTTGGAGATGCTGGCGCGGTACGATTTGTAAACATCAAATATGGAAGCTGTATGTGAAGCTGTACGAAGAAGACGTTTAGCAGCCTTTGCTGTTTTGCTAGCTTTGAACGCTGAGGAGACTGATCAAATTAAAAAGAGTAGAATGTGGAGCCGAAAATGGTTACTGCGTAGAAATACGGGCCAAGATGTCTTAACAATGCTGTTTGTATAGCATATAAACATGTTTCTTCTCTGTACGCCTCAATTAAAGTTCTGACTTGATCTTTGGTCCAACCGTAGGAATTCATAATCAAAATTTTCGACTTGCTCTCTTAAGGGGAAAGGATGGTATTTTTAAAAACTGTTTTCCTATTTGGTGTAAATTATTAATTTTTGTATGTAGAGAGCTCATAGCTGTGGCAACTCAACCAAATAAAAATATTTTGAAAAAAAATATTTGGGGGCCCAAATTTGAAAAAAAAAAATATATATATATATATATACCCAATGCAGGATTGTACTAAAACCGATATATCTAAACCGTTTTTAAAGATAGATTCAAACAGTTTTTGCAATGTATCTGCAAAAGTATGTCCTACAAACTGTCTATAACAGAATTTTGATATTAGTCCCTACGTTGGTAAAATAAACAATTAAAATTTAATAACAAATTTCTGATTTCCTTTCTTGCAAACAAACGCACGTATTTTTAAAATGAAATCAATTAACAAAATTCTGTTACAGAGAAAAGTTTCCTAATAGTCTAAAGAATGTGTGTTCTAAATATCATGCATGTATCTTTAATAGTTCAGAAATTATATTAATTTTGTCTGGCAATGTAGCAAAAAAAATGAAGTTACTGGAAACCAATAAAAGCGGGAGTGTGATTTAAAAATCCATAGCGCAGGAAGCTTAAAAATGACGTCTCAACATCCGATAAGGGCACAAATACCCACAAAATGTTATGCAATGTATTCCACACATATCAAAGGATATTTTAAAGAAAAAAGCAATTTTTTGAAAATTTAATTTACCGGAAAAACAATGAAAGTGGGCGAGTGATTTAAAAATCCATAATGCAGGAAGTTTAAAAATGGCGATGCACACATATCACAGAGTATTTTAAAGAATTTTTTTTTTGAAAATTTAGTAATTTTTCATAAAAAAAATACCATCCTCTCCCCTTAAAATAGTTGCTTCTGCAACCTTCCCGAGTTGACCCACACCAACGAGTTAGAAAGAGAGGAATATAGAGTGGCCATGTTGTCCTGTACAGCGCTCTTTGCGGTGCCACCGCGAAACACGGCAGATATGAACTAAGCGCCCACCGTTGTAAAAATTCGTCTGCTTACAACATTGTGTATACGGAGGTACGAACTACGAAAAAACAAAGAAAAAACATGCCTGTTGTGTGTGCTGCATATAACTGCAATGTCAAAAGGAAAAAGACAACTGATATATCATATTTCATGTACATTTTATGAAGTTAAGTCCATAGTTTTGTTAATTAGCAGCATTTTTTTTTCATGCATAAATGTGTAACAATCCCCGGCATACCATGCGGTGTGTACACTATTTTTCTTTTCTTACAGATTCCCTTTGAAAAAAAAGGAACTGTTGAAACAGTGGATAATAAATATGAAACGAGACAAATGGTGTCTCTCCAAGCTGTTAATTTCTAGAAGTTCTTTCAGTACTCCATCAAAACATTTGTTTATAATTTATGATGCAGTTTCACACAACTTATTGTTGAAGTCCCTAAATAATTTACTGTAGTTTTGGTGAACTGCATTTTCTTGAAAAAAAAAATGGAATTAACACTGTCTTTATTATATCATAAGCTTTGCCTTTCATAGGTGAGGATCTGAAATTCATGTTGTTCTGTAAATGTGCAAGAAAACCAGCAATTGTTTGTACTGCCTTGTCAACAACTGCCTCCCACTCCTTGTCATGTACATACATTTGTCTTCTGAATGTGGAGAGCATAGGGAGCTATGTTTAGTGGGATGCCATTTAACCCTTGTTGTGTTTTTTATCCACTGATTTAACAAATCTTTGTTTTCTAAAGGAAAAGTGTAGGTTTCTCTGTTGTATATACCTAATGCGTAAGTAATTGCAGTGTATTATTTTTATTATTATATTTGTATTTATTGAGAAGTGTTATTCTCTTACATTTAATATGTAATTAATATATTTTCTGAAGAAAAAAATCTTTAAGTGTTAAGTGCTTTCTTAATGAACAAAATTATGTAATATCCTTTATTTCTGTTCCTTGTGTCCGTCCTGCTTATATAGAGAAGACGATGATGAGCTGTAGCTTATAAAAAGTAGGCTTATTTCAAAGGCAAACTATTAATCAAATAAATGGTTCACTAGTAATAAAGTTAAACTAAATACGGATAAAACCGCTACAATTCCGTTTCAAACCCAGTGATAGCAATAAAATATTAAAATTGTATTTCGACACTCGCATCCAAAATAACGTAAAACTCTCTGGTAGGCCGTAATGTTGTTAGTATTTTGACTGGAAGGACATGAAAGAACATAATCGAGCACCTACATGCAATAATGGGGTAAGTATGAATATATTTCGTAACTACTTACCCCATTATTGCACGTGGGTGCTCAATTAACATTAATAATAATCTGTGGTGCCACAGCCCTTGAAAAGCTCAGAGAAACCAGCCGGCTGTTGGCCTCACGTTTACATTTCGATAATAATTATTAATTATACTCTACTGTAACAAAAAAAAACTGAAAGCGTGTTTGGTCATGTTTTACCACGGTCGAATTTATGATATGATATGAACCAATCGTGAGCCGAGACAGAATCATTTTTCCCTCACTTCACATCAAGTTTGACATGATGAAACAATTTGTCAGAGCATTGAATACTGATTGTAATTGTTTGCAACATATAGTTTCTGCCTTTTCTGCTTTGTAAGATCAATGGACCTCGAATTCGTGCCCTTGTACGTGACGAGGAATTAATCAAGAAGATGAATAACAGGAGAAGACAGCTTGACTGTTTTTCATGACAGTTATAGAAACTTTTTCTGTAGCAGTAACAAAAAGCCGGACAACTATGAGTTGAATCCTCTAGATCAGCGTTTCTCAAACTTTTCTTTCTACGGAACCCTTTTAAAGCTAAAATAGAACTGTGGAACCCAGCGGAATATTAGTGATATATATATATATATATATATATATATATATATATATATATATATGTATATATATATATAATTACCAAATGTATTTTTACCACTAACATTACACATTTTTATTGATGTCACTTATTATACATATTTAAAAATTATAAATAATGTTTATTGTTGAACTATATTTGCTGTTATTACAAAGATTAGTAATTCTAGCTTAGTTTTACCACTAACATTAAACATGTTTTTGTCAGTAAATATATAACAAGTACAAATGAAATTAAGTCCACTTGCATTGTTAACACTGTTTTGAAATTCACACTAAAAGTTTTTTTTTCAGAAAAAACAACTATTTGAAATAGATCAGAGGGGCAAGTGTTTTTGTTGTTTACGCCTGCATATTTCTTTAATGCGGGGTTAATGTTGGAAAGCTGAAGTCTCATGTCCGGTTCTGCATCCAGTCTGTTTCGGTATTTAGTTTTGATAGACGTATACACTGAAAACCCAGTTTCACATAGGTAAGTACTTACAATAGGAAGTAGAATTGTGATAGCTTTCTTTGATAAAACTGGGTACTCTCTTCTCAGGCTGTGCCAAAATCCACCACAGGGAGATTCTTAAACCGAGGTTGCAGGGATGAATCAGACGTCACTTCCAGTAATGCTTCATATCCTTCAGAAGCGAGGGAAGAAGGTTTTTTCTTTTAATATCAAATGGATTTTTGACTCTCAAGTTTTGAGAATTGTTTTCACTTTCCTGTTCTGGAAAATACTGCTCTACAGTGTGGCGCATATTCTCCAAATGCTTTACAAATTCTTAATTGATTTCATCAAGTTCTCGGAGAATTTCTTCGTTCTCCTCACGGAAATCTTTCAAAGCAGGGAAGCTCTCAAATTCACGGCCGGCTAGACTTCTCATCCACAGCTTCAATTTTTTCTTGAAAGCCCTGATTTTATTTTCTGCATTGAATATATTAGCATAAAAATCTGCTAAATAGGCAAATCTCAAGAGCCATTAATTGTAACTCAAACGATCGTCCAACTCGAAATAGTGATCAATGAAGAAAGCCATCACTTCAACCTTAAGTTCGAAGAGTCTATTTATAGTTTTTCCACGAGAAACTTATCTCACTTCTATATAGAGGAGCAGAGATTTATGAAGGCTTCCCAAGTCGTCACAAATTATTTTGAAGAGTTTTGAATTTAGTTTTCTGGACTTGATAAAATTAACGATTTTTACTGCTTCATTAAGAACATTTTTGAGGGACACTGGAATTTTTGATATGGCCAAAGCTTGACGGTGCAAAATACAAGGGCTGATTTTGCAATTTTTTGCAACTGACTTTTTGCACGATACTGCACCGTTTTCCCAACCATTGCCTTTGCACCATCCGTGCAGACATGGACACAATTGTCCCAGGGTATATGATTTTCTTCAAAGTACTCACTAACAAGTCTGAAAATTTCAGATCCTGGTGCATTAGCTTGCAGCAGTTTACGTATTAGCATATCTTCTTCAATAGCACCTCCATATTGTTAACGGACAAACACTAGTACAACTGCCAGATCTGCTACATCACTTGACTCGTCTATCTCTAGTGCAAATTGACATGATCTCAGCCGACGGTTTAATTCTTCCTTGACGTAAGCTGCCATATCTTGAATGCGACGAGCCAATGTGTCATTTGAAAGCGGCACGGAAGATAATTGTTTAGCCTCCTTCTCATTGAGCATGCACTTAACCATGTCAATCGCGCAGGGTTTTATTAATTTTTCGGCTATTTTGTGGGACTCACCTGCCTGAGCCACTCTGTAGCTTACAACGAAAGATGCCTCTGTTGCTTTTTCATTTGTACTATAAGATGACTGAGCTAAGAACTTTTGTGAACTTAGTAACTCACGACGTTTTCTATCAAAGAAATCAATATTCTTGTCATGAAACTGAGAATGGTTTGTTTCAAAATGGCGACGTAATTTTGAAGATGCCATCGAATTATTAGGTAAAATTCCGCCACATATTACACACTGAGGGCAATTTTATCATCCATGAAGTCCAAGGCTAAGTAGCTCTCATTATGTTTACGTTTTTTTAATTACAGGTTCATGTTATGTTTTTGATATTAGCTCCTTCACATTTTCAGGTGACGAGAAACTATTTTGTAAACCTGGTGTTTCCATTTCGCCTTCATCAGACCCACATACTTGTTTAGAGATAGTTGAAGTTATAGTGGCACACTTCGATGTTGATTGTTTTAATGGTCCTGTTTTAAGCCACCGATCCATGATTCAGTGTCACTCTGTATTTAAAAAAAGTAGAGTTAGGATCGGTATCATTCTGTATTAAAAATATGATGACGTAGCGCGCAATAATCGGTCTTGCCCTCTATTTACACAATTCTGAAGAAGGGATGATAAAACTCGCACAATTTTTCTTTAAAACATTGGCCTTTTTCGAATATAATTAAATAAACGTTGAGACACAAAATTAACACATAACTCACCTTGAACTTCAAAATAGTGTTCTTTCTTCTCCAAAAGAAATTTCCTGTGCTTTCTTGAAGGAACGTCAAAACAACTCTGCGAAATATCCTTCACAGAACTTTCAATTAATTTCGTATACAATTTACACCTGTGCTTTATTGTTGAAAAATGTGTTAGCTGCAGACACTTAAGTTATTTTAAGCTCATCTATTATTATTATTATTATTATTATTATTATTATTTCAACAATCTGCATTAATGATTAGATTGCCGTAAACGGTACCCATTGTTGTCTGATTATTGTCAATAGATTGGCTGAATAAACAGTTATAGTTCTGTTCTTATTCTTTTTCATGTTTTTATAACATTATATTTTAGAGATTAAAAAGTAAATAATTTCACATAAGGAATTGGCGGAACCCCTAAGAGTTGCTTACGGAACCCCGGGGGTTCCGGGGAACACACTTTGAGAAACGCTGCTCTAGATTCAAAACCCCCTAAAGACCATTTTGTTCATAATTGAGTTACGCCCACATATTGCTTGCAGAGAATGAATTATAATGATTTATATAGTTTGAATTAAGAAAGCCACTAAATTTAAAGCAAAATGTTTGTTAAAAATCACTGTCAGGTTGAAAACTCTAATTTTTCACTACTCATCCTACTCAGCCTTCAGATTGTGAAAGTAGATATAGGGGATTTTGAATCTATAGGATTCAGTTGTCCGCCAATGTTATTCATACTGTCGTATATTTCCGCAAATAAGATAGTCTTCAGATAATACGAGGTATAAATTTGAAGCACAATATTATGGTTTTGCTTAGATCTGTCCTTTAAAATACCCTCAAATTATCAACTGTCATGGAAAAAAGTGAAAGTGTAAACAGTAATAAAATCCTTAAAAGTAATATGGAATTTCTAACGCGATGGATAGCACAGAGGACGATTTGTTATGGACTGGTGATGGCGAAATAGAAACCGACTCTTCACATTCAGAATGGAACCTATATGATGGCGCTGCCAACAGTGAAAGTCAGGATATATTTCACGAGCTCTTTGCCTCTGACAACGAATGTGATCTGTTGTTTTTTATAATGGTTTTAATGTAGAATTGTAATATCTCTTTTTCTTTTACCTGCCATATAAGACGACCCTGATTTTGTGGATTTATTATGCAAACTTACATACCACGTAGTGGATTAGCAGATTAGGAAGTGGAAGAAAGCTATGACAAGATAGAAGTAGTTGAGAAGGAGAAGAAGGGAGCTGCGTAATCCTAATGGGCGACTGGAACGCAGTAGTAGGAGAAGGACAAGATGGACGAACAGTTGGAAAATGTGGATTGGGAAAAAGAAATGACAGAGGAGAATCTTTGGTGAATATCTGTAAGAGAAATGCAGTGAATGTTGAAAATACACTATTCCAACAACATAAACGAAGAAGATACATCTGGACATGCCCAAGGTACGAAATCAGATATCAGATTAGACTACATACTGGTGCAGGAAATATTCCGAAATTGCTTAAAAAATGCAAAGGCTTTACCATATTAACTCAGACCATGTCCTGTTGGTAATCGAAGTAGATTTTCGTCTGAAGAAGATAAGAGGAAAACAGGTGACGAAGAAATTTTCAAGAGAAAGCTGCTACATTAAAATCCACACATGAGAATAGCAATGAATACTGGACTCGTCTAAAAAGCTGTATAAAGATACCAGAAGGAGAAACAATAGAATACAGAGAAGGTGTGGAAATTAAGAAACCTTGAGTCACAGGGAAAATGGACGAAAGGAGAAAATGGAAACAAATACAAAGAAGACTTCACTATGAACCTATATCATGTGAACTTCGTTGAATATTTTTACTGAAAAAAATAATTTCAAGTCAATTATGTGTGATACAAATTATAACCAATGATGCATTTTTATTTAAAAACAAAATAAGTCAATTTGTAATCTCTAACTTACTTTAATGAGTCTCCGATCAACAGCGTCCATGACCTGGCCTTATGTATATACCACTACTTGCAGTTATCCTGTTTAGCCAAAGAAGGAGGCATTAACCTTTCCATTTTACACTATTTATTGTGTTGGTAGGTAAAGTTTTACTAAGAAATTTTATGTAAGTGACATTTAGAAGTTTGTTATAATCCTAAACATGAATTAATTAAAATATCGAGTGTCCTAAATAAGGCAAGTCACGGAAAATTGGAAAAATACTTTCAGCCATTAATAAAACTGGCATCATGCATCATTCTTTGTTTCACCCGCTCGCCACGATGAGGCACAGGATATGAGCGGGGCCTGAAACAAAAGAAACAAAATAAAACAAAAAAAAAAATGTATTAGTGAATATACAAAAGTAGTTTGATTTTATTAATACCATTTGAGCACTACCTCCATTTTTCCTTCACTTACATTTACTCTCCCTTCATAAATCAGGATCCTCAGTCTGGTGGCTTCTGAATACTGCATATAAAGTTGTAAGAATTATAACAAACGGGGAAAATCAAGTATTGCAATGTGTTCAAGATGTAAATCGGATAATTCCGTAAATAGACACAAAATATTTATATTTTATTTGCAAATAATTTATTATTATATTTAGGAATTGGTTGGGTCACTGGCTGAAAAGAAACTGCCTACTGAAGGATGCACTGAAAGGAATGGTGAACGGGAGAAAAGTTGGGGGCAGAAGAAGATACCAGATGATAGACGACATTAAGATATATGGATCGTATGAGGAAATTAAGAGGAAGGCAGAAAAGAGGAAAGATTGGAAAATGCTGGGTTTGCAATGAAAGACCTGCCCATGGGCAGAGCACTTTATATATACACACAATATTTATACATATTATACAAAACCATCACGATGGTCCAGTGGCTAGAGCGCTGGACTCAATCCTGTGAACCCAGGTTCGATCTCCGGCATAAGCACGCATCCATTAACACAGGTATTCTCCGGAAGCTCCTGTTCCTCTGAGGTATCCCAACAAATCTCCCACAACCTCTTCTCAAAGTGGGTGTAGTGGCGCACCGTGGATGACTGTCTGTAAATTGGTCTACACAACTGGCTTCATATGATGAAACATATTGATAAACGCACAACAATTTAACAGAACCCATCTACATAGAGAAGTATTCATTCTATGCTAAAAATATATCAAGAAAAGTTTAAACTAATTTATGCTGATAATGAAAAGTAAATAAATATAATAAAAACTTATTGAGAAAAAAAGAACACTTATTTTAAATATTCACGTCATTTTTACATTCACTCTTTAGAGAGGGAATTTCAGTATTTTATACGGAAACTTTTACTTTTAATGACAACATCAATTCTACGGGGAATAGATTCTTCTTCTTTTTCTTTGGTTCTACAGCCGGGTTCCAGCCTTGACCGCCCCAACGATGCTTTTCCATGTCCTTCGATCTAACGCCTTTGTTTTCCATCCTCTAACACCTGCTGCTATTATATCCTTCTCCACTTCATCCAGCCATCTTAGCTGAGGTCTCCCTACTTTTCTGGTGCCCAAAGGTATAGTGAGAGTCAATTTCTTGCAAGGATCATTTTCATCCTTCCTACAGATATGGCCCAGCCACCTGACTTTCCTATATTTAATTTCTCTGCAACATCTGATGCTCTAAAAAGTTGGTATAAATCATAGTTACATCTTTTCCTCCAACTGCCTTCATCATTTACTGGTCCGTATATCGTCCTCAGAACCTTTCCCTCAAATAAACTCAGCCTACAATTGTCGGCACTGCCAACTGCCCAGGTTTCAGATCCATACAACAAGACTGGTCTTATTAATGTTTTATATAATTTGCTCTTAGTGTTGAGGCTGATATCATGGGAATAGATTCTACTAATTCTAATTTCTTTGGCAGTCATAGCTCACAAGTAAGATGCTCTTCTTCATTAGACTTAAATAGAAGAAAAATACATCAGTTCGCTTTTCATATAGTTTAAGGTGTAATCGAAAATCATCTTTTGTTGCAGGATTTGCACAGTTTTTAATTTTCTCCTTCGTTCGTAAACATGTTGAACAATAATCAGTTGCAGGACATGTTGTACTCATTAACAAATATACTTCGAAAGTATTCATAATTGACATGAAGCTCCTAATCATGAGCTTTCTTGTACTCATCCCACATAGCTGAAATGCTTAAATGGCTGGTTTACG
Source organism: Periplaneta americana (assembly GCF_040183065.1). Taxonomy (NCBI): domain Eukaryota; kingdom Metazoa; phylum Arthropoda; class Insecta; order Blattodea; family Blattidae; genus Periplaneta; species Periplaneta americana. The sequence goes on along the minus strand of NC_091129.1, from coordinate 58,953,720 downwards.
GTTTTTGATCTGCAGTAGTGACTCTGAGATGGTTATTTCTCAATTAATATTTTAACTGATTGTCTCTTATGGGCAAATTTGTTATTTCGAAAAATGTCACCTCTTGTTTTTTTGACCAAACACCTTGCTTGAGAAATTTGTTACATAAATTTTGAAGACGAGACCTTCCTATTTGAAGTGCTTCCAGGAACAGAATTATTTCTACAGAGCGGTCTCTGACATTCTCTACGGCAAGCAGGCCCAGCGTCAGCGCTTGTCATTCCCGGTGAACGGGGTCCGCCACAGTCGCACGCTACAGTCTTTCTCTCTCATTCCCTGCCTTCAAGCACACATTGCAACAGATAGCTGCTCTTCTGTTGTCTATGAGCTCTGTTGACGCTTGAATTGATGTATGTACGTTTTAGATGAAGAATGAAGATTGTGGCTTAGTATGGCATCACAAAAGTTTACAAGCCACAGTTATTAAGCCACAATCTTCAATCTTCATCTAAAACATAGGTACATCAATACAAACGTCAACAGAACTCATAGACAACTGAAGAGCAGCTATCGTTTGCAATGTGGCCATGTGCTATCTTGAAGGCAGGGAAAGAGAGAGAAAGCAGGGACAGAGAAAGAAAGACTGTAGCGTGCGACTGTGGCGGACCCCGTTCACCGGGAATGACAAGCGCTGACACCGTGCCGGGCTCACTTGCTGCCGAGTGTTATAGAGAATGTCATAGACCGCTCTGTACATACCTGAGTGAACATTATCCTCTCTTCATATTTACTCGGTAACATTTTACTGATGCAGACTTGCTGAAAGAATTCTTGCGAGATCGTTTGCGTTTTGGTGATAGCACCGTCACATACTTCAGAACCATTTCATTTTGCATGTAGATCTGGCTCCTGGAAGAACTTCTGGTTGATTAATCTCACATCCTGTAATGTAAATTCAAAGCATCTGAATTTTGAATTTGTGGATGCTGACAATTTGGGGGTATTTGGAAACGTTTGCAGTGTATCTCAAACAATATAAAGTAATATTGTAAAATTACGTGCATTACAGAAACGATAATAAACTAAACAAGTTATCATATAGTATGAATAGAGTATGAATGATACTAATATTTGAATACAGTAGGCAGTAACTGAACATAGCTAACCTCATTCGTTTCGCCTTGTTTCCTTTCAAGGATTGTTCATTTCTCGTCTTTTTTCGAACTCTGTCAGGAGCAGCAGATGTTACTTTGTTGTTTGAGGTTGCCACTCTATTTTCCTCATTCATGATTACTGTCAATTCACTGTATTAAATGGCAACTATTAAAACTCCAATCGTATCTACAAAAGCACTTTTCCTGTTAACAATAATCAGTACATAGCTGTTCTTCAATGCTGAAAACATTACAACATTCTTTTTAAAAGTCTCTTCAAATCATTAAAATAACATGGTACCACAACAAAGGAGAAATAGCATGAATTATACACAAAGGAATCATTTATTGGACAGTAATTACTTTGGTTACAGATGTAATAGTCGTAGCAGAGGATGTGTGATTGAACAAAACACATTTTACATATTTGAGGAATTAATACATTATGATGTAACTGTATAGTAGGAGGACAAAGCATTCCTTGCATCTGCACCTAACTTGTACAATCGTTTTCTAGCATGGACAGAACACGTTTAGTCGCTTTATTTGTAGCTTTATCGATAGAGAAGATAATAAGGAACAACATGTCGCAAAAAACCAATAAAATATTATCAGTGGATATAACACGTTTTGCAAAGAACTAAAAATGTACTAAATACTCCTTCGGAATTTAAATAAGAATTGCCACGTTATTAATAATATAATGCTGCAAACAAAAGTACACGCAAATAATATGCATAAAATAAAATCTTATAATGTAATACCAATTAAACTTATAATCCCATGATAGAACTGACTTTTCTTAAGAAACGCTTCGATGATCACTATACCTTAGGTTGCAGATTGAGAATTCATGCTATGTCTATATTTATCGCCAGACTTCATTGCAAATCACATTGCAGCGAAGTTTCTACGTTATTGTATCTTACTGGACTCAAATCAAAGTATTTTGAAATAATCACACTGAAAAATTATCTACTAAACGCTCCTTCCGAAATTAAATTTCGCATAAGTTCTACAAGAATGCCACGTTATTAAAAATACTGCGCAAATAATATGCATGGAATAAAAGTTTATAATTTAATACGAATTATACTTCGAATTCCAACATAGCACTGGTCTTTTTGGTGATACGTTTCGATGACAACTAAACTTATATGTTAGGCTATAGATTGAGGATTCATGACATATCTTTCTTGAATTAACGCGATGTTCCTTTACAAATCATATTGTAACAAAAGATTCTACGTTATTGTTCCTTTCTGTACTGAAAATCAAAGTTTTTTAAAATACAGACACCGAAAATAAACTTGTACTTCATACACGTTTCGAATTAAATTATCGCACAAGTTCTGAAGAACTGCTAATATTCATAGGAATAATATTCATAGGAACAAAAAAACAATCACAATTTAATCCGAAATCAAATTCCAATCTTAAATATAGAAACCATATTAAAAAATAGAACTTGCCTTTCTGATAACACGTTTCGATGATCACTAACTTATATATTAGGCTGCAGACTGAGGATTCATGCCATGTCCTTCTTCAAGTAACCGGAGACTTAATTACAAATCATATTGTAAGAAGAGATTGTATCTTACTGTACTGAAAATTAAAGTATTTTGAAATAATCATACCGAAAATTGTATACTAAATGCTTCTTCCGAAATTATATATCGCATAGGTTCTACAAGATTGTCACGTTATTAATCATATTATGCTGGAAAGAAACATAGGGCCTACACGCAAATAGTATACATGAAATAAAACCTTATAATGTACAGTAATATGAATGAAACATCGAGGCTGACGAGAAGTGGAGTAACGCAAGTAGGAGATAGTTCAGGGAGTAGTGATTAAGAGGGGAAAACAAGGTGAAAAAACAGTATGACTTAAGGAACTGTGTGGAGGGGAAATAAATCGTGAGAGAAGAAAACTAAGACCTAAAAAGTAGCAATGTGGAAAAGGGAGTAGTGAAAAGTGCAAATAAATAAAGATGTAGAGTGAGGGGAAATGTGTCATACAGGAGGGGGTTATAGTATTTTTGATATAATAATGGGTTAGTAGTAAACTTGTGGAAGAATTGATGACAGACAAGAAAAGACTAGTGATAGAATTGCAGTAATAATTAAAAATTAATAATTTCCTAAATGACTTGTACGTGAGGCGTGTAAAACGGGGAGTCGCTACTGTATACTAATAATGTGAAGTGCCACCTCACCAAAAAGTATATTGCTTGAAGACAAATATACATTCATTCAGATTCAATACGAATGAAACTTCTAAACTTAGATATGGACTACATACAATATAAATTAAAAGCGATCCTGATGAAACGTTTTGATGATCACTACACGTTATACTGTAGATTGAGGATTCATATCATATCTGTCTTGAATTAACGTGTTTCTTCTTTACAAATCACATTGTAGTAAGAGATTGTACATTAGGCCTATTGTTGCCTACTGTTCTGAAAATCAAAGCATTTTGAAATATTTACACAGAAAATAATTTAATTATCGCATATGTTTGATAAGAATTGCCACGTTATTAACCATATTTTGCTGAAAACATAAGTAGGTATACATGGAAATAATGTGCATAGAATAAAACCTTATTAATTTAATGTGAATTAAGTTTTAATATTAGATGCCGATATATAAATGTTTCGATGATCACTATAGGCCTACTGCATATTAGGCTGTAGACTGAGGATTCATGCCTTGTCTTGCTTGAAGTAAGGGAAGGCTTGATTACAAATCACATTGTAGGAAGAATTTATATTTTATTGTCCCTTCCTGTATTTTTGAAGTACACTGAAAGTAAAGTTTTACTAAATACCCCTTCCGAATTTTACTGTTTCACAAGTTATATAATTATTGCCACGTTATTAATCATGTTGTGCTGGAAGTAATATACATACATAGCATATAGTCTTTGTTAAATTAATGCCAATTAAACTTCTAACCTTAGATTATTTAGTAAAAAGGATGCAACTGATCTTTCTGATGAAAAGTTTCATTGATCACTAAACGTTAGGCTGCAGACTGAGGATCCATGCCATGTCTTGCTTGAATTATCTGAAGACTTGATTACGGATCACATTGTAGGCTATACTTACGTCACAGCGTTACTTTTAGATATTTGTTACAGATGTAGATTGATCCTGCTCACATTTCACGCGCTTTGTAAACCACTAATCAAGTCACAATTAGCACGATATTAAATGCAACGATTGAAATAGATGTCCATAACCGTAAAGGTAATTGGTAACCATGAAAACGTAACAACAATATCATTTCGTCATACTGTGTTGTGTATTTCAGCGCTCTACACTTTGGATAAGCCGAGACATAGATGGGAGGGTAATATTAAAATGGATTTTTGAGAGGTGGGATATGATGCTACGGACTGGATTAATTTACCTCAGGATAGGGACCGATGGTGGTTTATGTGAGGGCCGGTTTCTGTGAAAGCCATTTATAAGTAAGTAGGCTAACAATTTAAACAAGGCGAATTTCTTTCTGTGCGATTTCACCGAATGGAATGTATCGAATACAAATTATACAAATGTACGTACCTATATGAATATATCATACGCTTGAAATATGAAATTTTCTTATTTAGGTCTGATATGTGGATACGATTTAATAATTTAATTGTGCAATTTGTACCATAATTCTTGTTGTGTAACTTTGTATCTTGAAATGAAATATGCGGTATTGCAATCCCTTTGTTAATGACAGAATTAATGTTGTCTTACTAAAACAAATGAAAAATATTTTACAATTAATAAAGGAAAATTATATGAAGTATGAAATAATTCTTATACTATGGAGCTTCGATGTAAAACAATAACGTGATGTATTAATAGTACATTATGCAACGAGCCTATAATGGTAGTAATTAAGACGCGAGAATGTTTATGAAACGAGCGCAAGCGAGTTTCATAATTTTCATACGAGCGTCTTAATTACCATTATAGGCAAGTTTCATACTTTTTATGCTCTACCATATTTATAACTTGAAATTATTCATAAGTATTCATGTTATTCTTATCTGACTGAGGAGCGGAAGTGACCTTGTGCAATACCTCGTAAATTGTGAGATGTGCGCAGACGCGAAAGTATTAATTTTTTCCGAGAAACAAATGTCGACATTGACCTTGATATAATCTAGAAAGTAAAATAAACATTAATCTTGATATAACCTTGAAATTGAATTAGACATTGAAAAACGAGATGACAAATTGAATTTATTTGAATATTATTTACAATTAACGCTAATTATTATAGTAACAGAACTGACTTTATTTCAAATATAGGTGATTTATTGCGCAATTGGTGAAATGAAATTGCGGGAATGTTCTTTGTGAAAGGCTGGAAGATGACGGTGAATTGATGTTAATTTGTTTGTTGTTTTTTCGACTGAGTTTAATATTGTGTTTGAGAATTCAATTTTATTTTGGATCGATTCTTCAACATAACCTTCTGCGACAGTATTGGATTTCCAGCCTCCGTGACGTTTCAATGAATAGAATAGAATAGAATAGAATAGAATAGAATAGAATAGAATAGAATAATCGATACTTGCATTTTCATATTGCTACAATAGTATTTTCTGATTGGTGGAAGACCTGAACTTTAATGAATAGGTGTACTTTAATGAGGTCCATTAAAGGGCTGCTACCAGGTGTATAATTACTACGTTTCGGCATGGTCGAGCATAAAAATTCTTTTCACCCAACCCAGGTATGGGACTATTGTTTGAAACTTGAGGTACTATTCCCAAATGAATAAGATTATTAGAAATATTATGCATCAAGTAAAGAAACGAACTGTGAAGGAATCGCAGGCAGGTGTGCTTGGGCGCCGCGGGCTAGCGGTCTCGGTCTCTATTGGGCTAGAGTTCATTGCCTCGAGCTCGAACTCTGAAGCAAGAGTTCACGAGGACCGTGGGCGGGCTTACTGCTGTACAGGTAGTCGGCTGGAGGACCCATGCTCAACTCTTGGCCTAGCGAAGAAGTTCTGTGAATCAAAGTTCACGTGTTCCAAGATGAAAGTGGAAGCAACATTGCTGTTCTCAGCTATGAACATGATGACTCTCCGCTCAAATGAGAGCCACTTGCTCCTACCTTGAGCGGGAGGCGTCAGGTGTTTCAGTCTTGAAGCAGGCGGCTGGTTATTGGTACGCCAGCTCTGTTGACAGATCTAAGTCGGTGGTCCGAGAACAAGTTCATATACACGAGCACGCAAGTATAATGCAGTTAGCTCAGAAGACTGTAAATGTATATTGTGGCCTTTGTGTTTCATACGGCGTCATTGGGAAACGGATGATAACAATAGTCGCAGACGTAAACCCACACAATCGCCATTAGGACCTGGTACGGTTGTATAAGAACAAATTATTATTAATATTTATAAATATTTCAAATAAGGTGCGCGTAAGTGCCGGACACCACCGAAAAATATCAGTGCTGCTACAGAAGTGTATCGCGCAACAATAAAGAGAATTATCTCTGTAGAAGGTAAAACAAAAGAAAACGCCTATCGAAATATGAAAGAAAAATTTCGTAAAGTCGATGGTTTCGTAATGGACTTATTACGACGAACTGTGTATGAGTTGTATCAAAATAAAATAGCTCCAACGTTAAATAAACTTCTCAATGCAATGCTTAATAAAACATAAGGCACCCAATATGTGTTTCCGTATCAAATAACTACTTTAATGGAACTATTACATTCAATGGGGTTTAAATATAAAATTCATGGATCTCAACCAGCAGCAATGGAATCATTACGAATAAGGATGTGACGTCCCATTTATTTACGGAATATAGGTTATTATCGACAACTGGGTTATGAAGAAGTATACTTAGACGAAACATGATACGTGGGTATCACCACGTCGGAATAAAGTGTCGTTGGTCAGATGGGTCAAGTTATTGTGATAACAATTTTTCTTCAGGTAAAGGACAACGAATGGTAAGTTTACATGCGGGGGAGGGAAGAAATGGTTTCATTCCAGGAGCATTATTCGTTACCCACCAAAGTATGTGTGATGCCCCGGCTAATTATCGTGGGACTATGAATCCTACAGTCTTCAGAAGGGAGAGATGGCAACGCAGCGTTGTTTACAAGGAACCTGTTCGGAGTCGCGTACCTACTTGCTTCCTGCGGTAAGTGTGTCCAACCGCACATTCCAAGTGGCTCTCATTTGAGCGGACGTACTATAGCTATTAATGCCCTTTTTCTTCTTGTGGTTCTACCGAATACAATTTAATTTTGTAGCTTATGATTTTCAAATACAGGTTAATGTTATGTTTACAGTATGTTTGATATCTACCAACAATTTGTTCTAGTTACCGTTGCTTCAGGATGTAGACTACCTTTTTAACAAGGTATCTGATGTTTACGTGTCGCGCGGATAATGTAGAATCGCCGTTTGTACTCGTATTTCCGGACGATTTTTTCAATGTGCCACACTTCCACATAATTTATTAGTACTCTTCACTCTATTTGTCTCTTGGCCAGTCGACCTGGTTGGCGAGTTGGTATAGCGCTGGCCTCCTATGCCCAAGATTGCGGGTTCGATCCCGGGCCAGCTCGATATCAAGTGTGCTTAATGCTTAAATGCGACAGGCTCATTTCAGTAGATTTACTGGCATGTAAAAGAACTCCTGCGGGACAAAATTCCGGGACATCCGGCGAGGCTGTTATAACCTCTGAGTTGCGATCGTCGTTAAATAAAACATAAGATTTTAACATTTCTCTTGGCCATAGACATTCCAAAGTGCGGGCGAAAATCTTGGAGCTAGCCCTCTTCAGCCTCTTGCATATGTTTTGTCAATGTATGCAAAAAGATCTTGGACATCATCTTCACAACTGTCTTCTATTTGGTCTAAATTATCTTCTACATCTTCCAATGGAACAAGGAAGGATCAGAAGGCGACGAAAGCCAATGCGAATTATATTATTTATGAAATATTTCTGAAGTCTAAGATTTACTGCGTGACGCCAAATGTTTTAACGAAAAATACATCCCTTTACCATACTATTTGGGAACGATCCTTGAGCGGCTTTTATTGCACTAATTTTGAATTCCACGAAGATTAATTGTAGCTTTAAATCCGAGTTTATTCCTTGTGCTGTAATTTCGAAATGCTGGAATATACTTCTTTATATACTTTCGTCTTTTCTAAGGAAAGTGCATATAGGCCTGCTGTATAACCGCAAAGATTTTCAAGCACAATTCCATTGACTATGTTTAACTGTAAAAATTGAGGAGATATTTTATTACTTACAGACATTAGACAGCTAATAAAATGGACGTGGGTCCTAATGTAGAGTGGACGTTGTATCTGTGAACGAAAAGTTGTGGTTAAGTTGTTACTTATGGTAGTAACTATTTCTCCTCATCGTTGTCATCTTATTGCTCTCCACATCAGTATCGCCCCAGCTCTGTCTTCTATTCCTTTACAAACGCTCAGTAAAGATACATTTTATATGCAATAGTAATGTTGCTTTTTAACCTAGAATTGCATATTTTAAATTGCTTGAAAAGGAAATACAAAACATTAACATTAATTATAATTAACACAACTTGAAACTGAATTTTTATGTAGACACTTTTTTATTTGTGAATACAGTATTTCGTTCTAATAATAATTTAGCATACGTAATGTAAGTACCTTTCGCTCACTTTAAGTTACTGTGAAGGAAACTGTTTATGCGTTATTATCCGTACTACTGAATTTATACCAGAATTTACTGCTCTATATCGATAAGCTCTACCTTTTAGATAAATGCAATGTGCTTTACTTTGCCCGCGGAATAGGAGCTAAGGACGATACAAGCCTGCATGATATGATGACATTAAACTCTGATGGCGTTGAATGATATGGAACGCAGAAGTACAAAAAAGTGTGTGCCAGAGATTTTGGCAGGTGAATTTTGTTAATCTGAACTCCAGAGCGAGTTACTCACTGCTGTTATCTCTGTCGCAAATAACCTGCACCTGGAATGGGTGGGATATAAAAATAAATATACAGGCCCGAGCACCAAAGACGTTTTATAGTTTAACCTAGACTCACTAGGAGCGCTGTTCCTCGACCCAAAATTGAACAATTTCGCGCATCACCATCTTGAGGTCAAGAGATATGTGGCTGCTCATGGTCGACTTTAATTTTAAAAGCCTGGTTCAGACGGTGCGTGTTTCTGTGATGGATTCCAAGGTGGCTAGCAGGCTGGGTGCCGTGGTGGCTACGGTGCTGGGTTACGTGGTGGCTGCGGTGATGGTTTTCGTTCACACGGAGCGAGCTGCCTTGCATGCTGGACACAGTCTTATACTTACAGTCACGCAACTCATACGTATAAAATATGCCAACATTTGACAGCTGGCGCGACAGTAGCCCTCTAGCGGCAGGCAAGTTAAAAGTGTGCACACGACATATGATAACACATCAGAAAACGGGTTTTGCGTAATTTGTTTTATATTTTTATTCTATACAGTAAGTGTATATGATTCTTATTAATTTTACTTTAGAATCCTAGAAGAATTTCACACGCAGTTAATCTACAAGTTTGAAAAGCTGGGAATAAACGTAATTATTTCTGCTCCTTACAACTGAATCATGGCCCTGTTCACGTATCATGGTTTGAAATAATATAATTGTTCGTACGTGGATGGTTAATTAAATTCATTCCTAAATATATTTATGAATCATTAGAACTCTATATTTCCTGTGAAAAGAGTCAAAATTGTAGGGCATACCTCGTAGAGTACATTGCGTGGTGAACTCCTCTCCCTATTTTCTGAGAAATTAATCATTTTCCATACCGCAGATTGGGGTAAACTCGGCCGCTGATGTAAACTTGAAAATAAAAAAGGGGAAGATTTAAACCTTAATATGACAGACATTGATTTATGAAGTTAATTATTTTTCATTTCTTAAGAACCGGTATTTCCTTTATTATTTTGAGTCACAAATAGTGCTGATATTATGGTTTAAATGTTTATGGCAAGTTTACCGCATTTTACATTACATTTCCAGTTTTCACACATAAGGTTAATTTTAACTTATCCTACTTATATAATACGTAATTTGCATGCCCTTACTGTTAATATGACGTACGTGAGAACTAATAAATGAACACACAATTTTGTTGAAAAAATTGTGACTTAAATTAACTCAGAAAATGTAGGCCTAATTTTATTTTCAGAGCAGAAGTGGTGTAAGTCAAAATGGGTAATGAGGGTTAAAGTAAACATTCTTTAAAATACAGCGCAAAGTAGCGGTTAATATTGAATTTATTTAAACTATTAGTAGCCAGTGAATAGCACGAAGGATATATTAATTGCTACTTTGCGCTGTATTTTACAGAATATTTACTTTAAACCTCGTTATCTAATTTTGACTTACACCACTTCTGCTCTGAACAGCTCAAATAATCACTGGGAATGTTAAATCAACACCAATAACAGTCATGCAAATTATTACAGAAAAGATTGCTTTTTTATATTAAATTTAAAAAGGCTCTTGAGAACTTAATACGTCTGCCACATGAATCTACACCAACATATCAGAAATTTATCGACACAGTCTGGATTTATTCAAGAAGTGAATATTTTGCAAAAGGATTACAATACTCCATAAATTCTTGAAAAATTAACACCATGATCCCTACTTGAATGCAATATAACGTTCAACTTTTGAAAAATATAAAGAAAAAAACACGAATACAAAAATTATGGAATTACTTGCATTAATACATTATCCAAAATCGGAATGGTTACACATTTACACATATGATTTCTGCAAAAAAAAAATAATAATAATATACTGTAACAGGTATTTACTTTGTTTTTATTTAAACTCTCCTTCCTGACATACAAGTAGGTAACTGATAAGTAATAAATGTTTTACAGAACACAATACGTAGGCTACCTGCAACGTGGATTATTGGTTATGACTGAGTTATGCTTTTCTCTTGGTCTTTAGGGAATCTGAAGAACGACAAATTCGGAGATTTAAACTTGTTGTTACTGCAATTTTCGTCATTGCACACATTGCCTTTATTCCGATGCATGATTAAAACGTTATTATAACATCTCGCATCCCTTTAAAGCACGTGCTGGTTGAACGAGACTATGACCAGTGCCTTGCCTGCCGCTTGGGCGCTAGTGTCGCGAATGTTGGCAGAAAAAGTGTTGAAGTTTCGTGACTGTAAGTATTAGACTGTGATGCTGGATCCAAAGAGTTTGAAGTATTACAAACTCTTTGGCTGGATCCCAGTTTGGAAGTTGGAGATGCTGGCGCGGTACGATTTGTAAACATCAAATATGGAAGCTGTATGTGAAGCTGTACGAAGAAGACGTTTAGCAGCCTTTGCTGTTTTGCTAGCTTTGAACGCTGAGGAGACTGATCAAATTAAAAAGAGTAGAATGTGGAGCCGAAAATGGTTACTGCGTAGAAATACGGGCCAAGATGTCTTAACAATGCTGTTTGTATAGCATATAAACATGTTTCTTCTCTGTACGCCTCAATTAAAGTTCTGACTTGATCTTTGGTCCAACCGTAGGAATTCATAATCAAAATTTTCGACTTGCTCTCTTAAGGGGAAAGGATGGTATTTTTAAAAACTGTTTTCCTATTTGGTGTAAATTATTAATTTTTGTATGTAGAGAGCTCATAGCTGTGGCAACTCAACCAAATAAAAATATTTTGAAAAAAAAATATTTGGGGGCCCAAATTTGAAAAAAAAAAAAAAATATATATATATACCCAATGCAGGATTGTACTAAAACCGATATATCTAAACCGTTTTTAAAGATAGATTCAAACAGTTTTTGCAATGTATCTGCAAAAGTATGTCCTACAAACTGTCTATAACAGAATTTTGATATTAGTCCCTACGTTGGTAAAATAAACAATTAAAATTTAATAACAAATTTCTGATTTCCTTTCTTGCAAACAAACGCACGTATTTTTAAAATGAAATCAATTAACAAAATTCTGTTACAGAGAAAAGTTTCCTTATAGTCTAAAGAATGTGTGTTCTAAATATCATGCATGTATCTTTAATAGTTCAGAAATTATATTCATTTTGTCTGGCAATGTAGCAAAAAAAATGAAGTTACTGGAAACCAATAAAAGCGGGAGTGTGATTTAAAAATCCATAGCGCAGGAAGCTTAAAAATGACGTCTCAACATCCGATAAGGGCACAAATACCCACAAAATGTTATGCAATGTATTCCACACATATCAAAGGATATTTTAAAGAAAAAAGCAATTTTTTGAAAATTTAATTTACCGGAAAAACAATGAAAGTGGGCGAGTGATTTAAAAATCCATAATGCAGGAAGTTTAAAAATGGCGATGCACACATATCACAGAGTATTTTAAAGAATATATATATATTTTTTTAATTTAGTAATTTTTCATCAAAAATACCATCCTCTCCCTTTAAAATAGTAGCGTCTGCAAACTTCCCGAGGTTGATCCACACTGTTGGTTTCTCGCTCCCAAGGTCTAGATAACACCCTAGATCATATATGTAACAGATAACTCCTCGCTACGTTAAAATCGGCAGCACTTTGAAGAAAACAACAGCCAGGATCGCCACCCGTCCGCCGTAAACGAACACGAGATGGCAGCACAGTCGCTAATGCAATTCAAATGGGAATTATGACGTGACTCCTTATGTAACAACTAGATGGCAGCGTAGTAAACCTGACAAAAGTTGTTAACCTCAAAGCCTATAAGCCCGACATATCTGTTACATATATGATCTAGGATAACACTTATGATAAATAAGAAACTAACCATAAGTGAAAAACAACTAAAATTCTACATTAATAATAGTAAATGTTGCAACAAAGCAATTAAACAAGAAGTTTAAAACAACTAAAGTTCTATATTTGATTATTCTATCCTTAGAAACTAAGAAATACATAAAAAAAATATTTAGTTGGAGAACAACTATTTTGGTGACACTGAACCAGCACAGAAGCACGCAGGAAAAATAGCAAGGAACCTACCCTCGTAATCCAGCAAGCTGGCTCCACGGAGCCACCAGAGCGCATTATTAACGGTGAGTGACCACGCAAGCGACCCATCCGCGCAGCCACCTTGGAATCCATCACAGAAACACGCACCGTTTGAACCGGGCTTTAGATGCTAACTCGTGGACTATAAAGTATACAGACGACCAGAACACTGTTTACAACACCTTGGAATAGATGGCTGTAGCTGAATGTTTAGAACATTAACAAGCACGTCTGAAGTTAATAGTTCATCTTTGGCTGCAATTGGCAATGTGAACATTTGGAATTTATAAGTTCAAACACAAATATTTGATTAAATTGGTATTACGGTATAAAATGGATTTACTTGGCTCAATATTAAATTCTATGGATAAACCTCCATCTATTAGTGATAAACAAAGGACACTGATGAAAAGTAAGATACTAACCTAACCTTTATACTTACATTATTGAAAGGTTATGCTGCGTTAATATAGACTCAACCGTGTATATAAATGATTATTAGTAGTAATTCTTAACATTTGTTTTAGTTTACTTCTTTGTATAAAAAATTGAGATTTATTTGTTTTGTTTATAGAACAAAAGGAAGAATATCTGAGAAAACAGAGAGAGGAGAAAGAGAAACTGAAAACTTTTAGAGAAAAGGTAAGTATATTTAGAAAACAAATCGGCTAAACTAGCGTTGAGTTAGTTCCCTTTCTACTCCGCCTATACACTTGCATATACGAATCTGTGACAGGTTACTTTTGGTTAGTTTAGGCTTTTGTTATGTACATATAGAACTACGATCAACTGCATCTCCACAAAAAAAAAAAAAAAAAAAAAAAAAAAAAAAAAAAAAAAAAAAAAACAGGTAATGCGGTAGACATCGTTGATCAATATGACGGACATAATGACATCATCGAGTATCAGTGACAGGTTAGGTTCGATTTGTTCAGGTTTTTGGTATTACTTGCCTATACGTTTTTTGGTAGGTATACCAAAAATCTGAACAAACCAAATCTAACTACCTGAGCACTAGTTTCACCAACAAATCTTTTATGTATGCTGTTTTTATCGGTAAGGTTGTTGTACGCACTTTCCTCTTTGTTCATAATACACATTAATAATAAATGAAAGGAACTGATATGAACAGATTAACAGTCTTTTGAGTAAATTTTCATCCCGGAGGACTGTGATTATAATAATGTAGTAATGATTAAATTGTAGTATGTTTGAAGAAAATGATTAAGATATATGGATTGAGGAAACAAAGAGGAAGGCAGAAAATAGGAAAGATTGGAGAAAGTTGCGTTTGCAGTGAAAGATCTGCCCTCGGGCAGAACGCAGAATGAATGAATGAAGAAAATGTTAGTGTAATTGTATAGTTGAGCCGAGCACTTGTTCACGAGTAGCTTCTTGTTTATGCTTGTAAAATTGAATTAATCTACTTGCTATGTATTGTATATTTTTTGTATACCTCAACTGATGAACTGTAGACCTAATTTATATGTTGCAAATCGAATTGATCTGCTTGCTATGTGTTGCATATTTTTGTTTAGCTTAATTGATTGATAAATTGTATATGCTTGTAATTTGAATTAATTATGTATTGAATATTTTTATAGCTTAACTGATGAATCTGCTTGCTGTTATTGTATATTTTTGTAGAGCCACCAGCATAGCTCAGTCAGCAGGCTCACTTGTCTTCTGATTCAGAGCTGTACTCAGGCTTGGGCGGATTGCCTGGTTGAGTTTTTTTCGAGATTTTCCTCAACAATAAGGCAAACGTCAGGTAATCTATTGGGAATCCTCGGTCTCACCTAATCTCGTCAAAAAATTATATAGTCTTAACTTTTGATTTGTTCCAGATCTTAAAGCTTCAGTGCTAATTTATAAGATCTATGGAATACAATAAATGAAATGAAAATTAAAAATAAAGAAATAATTCTTAACATTCTCGGGCCAGGTAACAAGTTGGTGATACACCGACGTTTCGAGGGTGTTCATCTAGCCCTTCTTCAAAGTTAACTGGTAATTAGGGGAGGGGGGAATGAATGAATGAGGGAAATGGGAGGAGAAACTTTAAAGGTACGTGAAAATACGTCCTTGTAAGGGGGTTGGGTCTATGAAAAACTGAATATGTGAGCTCCAAGCCTGTTGGCCACTTGTCTCACTTCAGGTTTCACCGCTCCACTGAAGGAGCACTAAAAAATGTCGAGGGGGAAAGCCGAAAATGGATGTAATAATTAGGGGGATATCTTGCTATTTATTTATAGTGCCGGGGGGAGTGGTCAGAAGAGAAGCTGGGTACTGATTGGCTTTCTGTGTTCCATGCATTGCTGACTGTGGCGTGAATATGGCCGACGTGTTGTCTTATGTTGTGCGGGGCGGCTGACTGATCACTGGTTCCTCGGTAGGCCCAGTGGACGTGTTCTCATATGTCCTCCGTTGATGACGTTGTGTGTGTGTGTGTGTTGAGAATTTTTATAGCTGGTGTCCATGCAGTGCTGAATTGACGTCTGAATCCCGATTCAGGTTACGCTTTCCAACACTATGGCCAGTGTGTCCTTCTCCTATCCCAGTAGCCGAACCCTTCGCTAGGACCTCGGTTTTATTGCAATTAATCCTAGTGCCGTTTTCAATACAGTGTTCGGCCAATCCGAATTTTTCTGGCTGCATTAACCTGATGCTTCGTTGGTGTTCAGAAAGATGTATAGTTATTGTACGTCCAGCCTGGCCAATATAAGCTGCCTCACATTCACAAGGAATGCTGTAGATGCCTGGTACTCTGAGGCTTAGATCATCTTTCACTGATCTGACTCTGTTCCTAATTTTAGGTGGAGGTTTATGGATTGTTTTTATTCCATGCTTGTAGAGTAAATTGCTTATCTTTCCCAACAACTTCCCCGTGAATGAAAGACAGGCTATGCCTGGTTTGTCCATTTCTTGTGTGTCAGTGGTGGGCTGCTTCTTCTTCTTGTGTCTTGCTCTTTTGAGAGCGGCTGCAATGTCCTTAGCTGATATCCATTCTGCTGGAGGGTGAGTTTCAGATGTTGAAATTCGGTGCCCAATTTACTCTGGGTCCAATATATTATTGTTTTCTAATGCCAGGCGTTTGACAATAAAGTCATTTGACCTCTTGCACTCCAATATTTTTCAAAGATATTGTTATGGTCAGCCACTGAAGCACAGATTTTGAGGTGTTCCGAATCCATTTCTTGATTTGAATTGCACAATGGGCAGTTAAGGTATATTCCAATTCTATGCAGGTGCTTGGCCAAACAGTTATGGCCTGTTGCCAGTCTAAATGCAGCTACAGACAATTTGCGTGGTAAATCGGGTATTAACTGTGGATTATGATGAAGAGAGTTCCATTTTTTCCCTTGAGATTGTGTTATCAAATTTTGTTTGTTGAAGTCTAAGTATGTAGATTTAATAAATCTTTTCACAGAGTAATACGTAGATTTAGTAACAAGTCTGTAAGTAGCAGTGCTCCCCTTCTTTGCTAAAGCATCCTCATTCTCGTTTTCCAGGATTCCACAATGGGATATCCATTGGAATACAATTCTTTTATTGAGTGTCATTAATTGAGAGAGCATTTTCAAACCCAAAATATTGAATCAGACTATTAAATTAAAATTTAAAATAATAACAAAACACTAACAGATAAGTTAGTAGAGATATAGCAAATGCATTCAATAAACACTACTCAGACTCTCACAGATTAGGCCTACATTCCAATATTAAAAAACTGACAAATTTATCAAAAGAGAATTACATAAAAACAATAACAATAATATTACTAGTAATATCATAAAACCTGAAATATTTCATCAAAATTTTACTTCTAAAGAACTATAGCTATATAAAATTTAAAAACTAAGAAGTTTCCTGGTCCTGACAATATTCATTCAGAATTTTTTAAACATCTGGAAGAAAAAGGCAAGTCTGCACTTTTATCCATTTACAATTTATCATGGAACACCTCAATTCCTGCACATTGGAAAAAAGCAATCATTGTACCAATTCACAAAAAAGGAAAACTTGCTCATGATGTTAATAGTTATCGACCGATAGCACTATGAAGCATGATAGCAAAAACTATGGAATCAATGCCTTAGCAATATTTATTGACTTTCAATTAGCATATGACTCTCTTTGGAGAAATAAATTATTACTAAAGCTCCAGAAATTAAGTATCTCCAACAATATGTTCAGATGGATATCAGAATTCTTTAGTTAAAGATTCATTGTTACTAAATTCAGTAACTCATTCTCTAGTTACAGACAAACATATCGAGGTCTACCTCAAGGCGCTGTTCTCAGCACAACTTTATTCAATATTTATATAAATGACTTACCCTCCCTATTAGAGGAATCAAACAACAACACTATTTGATATAGTTTTTTGGACTTTCGGATCTCACAGACATAGAGACTAAATTAAAAATTCTGCTCTTAAAACTCTAAATCAAAACTACATGAATGGAATACATCAAATTTAACGATACTCAATTTAAGCAAAAGTAACTACTAAATATTTTTACTTGGTAAAAAAGAAAGAGAATTCAATATCCAATACAATGACCAACACCTTCCTAGGACTTATGAATCCAAATATCTCCTTGGAGTTATTTTCGACAGCAAGTTAACATGGAGCAACCATTTGAAATATATTTCTAAAGTTTGTAAAAGATTCTCCCTTCTGAAAAGACTAGCAGGAAAGAAATGGGGATGTTCTAGAAATACTTTGAACACTACATACAAAATGTTTATACAGCCAGTGCTGACATACTGCGGAGAAATTTTAATTACTTCACCTTTCATAAACGAAATAGAACATTAACTTAGAAAGCATGATGGAATATTCAGATTGTCAATTTCTATAAATGAATACAATATAATATTTTATTACTCAGTCAATGACAAATCAATGTAAAATAATGACTTATTTTATAGTCATTAAGTTTATATACATGAATTACAAAATTGCGAACGTTTTCGCCTATTCAGGCATCCTCAGGCAGAGTTATACAATATCTCAATGTCACATACATAGCTATTGGTGGTGAGTACTATTTGAATTAATGATGTACAAGACATCTCCATTATTAAAATGTAATATTACAGGTAGTAAACTTAAATAATGTTAAAAATGTTAAAACCATTTAGTAATTAAACTTCATAATATGTAGAACTCTTGTTCAGTCCAATGAGTGGTGAATATATCTGAAATGTATAAAAAATACGGATAAAATGGGAATTATCAAATGTAAATTGTAATCGGATTGGATATTTAAAAGTACTCACGTCGTTTAAAATGTGACAACTGCATAGTTAGCAACTGTATGGATTACTATAAACATCCTGTGTTTAATGTAAATTATCTGTAATGAAATAATAATTAATATCAATTTTAGTAGAATTTGAAAAATTAATTGAAGGGCCAAATTATGGACGTACTTACGTAGACGTGAGACGACCTGCTGCTATTAGGACTGTAACTGGTATGACGTGGGGGAAGTGTATATTCGTGTAAACAACTACGCGGAAGGATATTGCGTGGTGACGGGGTTAGAGGTTGTACAGGGGATTTCGGATTTGGGTTAAATTTTCATTAAGAATGCTGTTCTCTATTTGAATCTGTTTAGCAATGTAATATTCTTCTGCAGAATTTATTAATTTAGTTTCTATTCCTGATTTTAATATTTTTAAGGTTTTATTTGCTGGGCCTAATTCATGTCCAGTATCTATTAGATGAGATGCATATGTAGATTTCTTACGATTATGTTTGAAATCAGAGATGTGCTCATTGTATCTAATTTTGAAATTTATTTTGGTTTGTCCTATATATTTTTCTTTACATGTAAAACATTCCAATCTGTAAATACCATTATTGTGGAGTTTGTTAACATCTTGAAGTCTATTGTTTAAATTGTTATTGAGTTTATTAATTGGTTTGTGCGTTATGGAAATATTTTCTTTTTTAAAAAAGTTAGCTACTTTGCTAGATATATATTTATTATATGTTAAACTGAAGTATTTTTTGTTGGTCTTGTTTTGTTTTGTTAATGTAGATATATTACTTAGTTCTTTTTTCCTTTTGTTCTTGTTTATTAGTATTTTAATCAAATTAGTACTATAGCCATTTTCGTTGGCTATCTGTATTATTTTATTATATTCTTTCTTGTAATTGTTTTTACTTAGTGGAAATTGTATTAATCTATTAATCATGTAATTGAAGTTACTTAATTTATGTGCAGTAGGATGTTCTGAATTTATGGGGATGCTATGGTTAGTAATTCCAGGTTTTCTGTAAATATTAAATTCTAATTTATTTTTATGTTTTTTTATCATAATGTCTAAAAAATGAATCATATTATTAACTTCAATTTCTTGTGTGAATTTTAAGTTATTATGCAAATTATTGAAAGATTCTAATATTTGTTTATTGATTTGTTGGCTTTCATAAATTATTAAAGTATCATCTACGTATCTATTGTAAAATGTAATATTGTGTGTTTTTAGAATATTATTGTCTTCTTTATCTTCAATATCTTGAATAAATGTTTCAGCAAGTAAACCAGATAATGGGTTGCCCATAGCTAATCCTTTTTGTTGTGTATATATTTTATTATTGAACTGGAAATAATTCTGTTTGGTTACAATGTGTAGTAGTTTAATTATTTTCTCTATTGTGGATTTTTGTATATTGTTTTTAAGTAGTTTTTTCTCTATTATGTCAAGAGTTTCTTTTATGGGAATATTAGTATATAAATTTTCAATATCTAATGATAACATTTTAGTATTTTTTGTGATCTTGAAATTTTGAAGTTTGTTAATCAATTGATTGGAATTTTTTGTTGTGTATAAATGTTGTAATTTCAAAGCAGATTTTAGAAAACGTTGGAGAAATTTGCATATTTTATAATTTGGAGAATTTATACAATTAACTACTGGTCTCATTGTTATGGGGTTTTTATGTGTCTTGGGTAAGGTTTTCATAGATGGAATTTTTGGATTTTGGTTAATACATTTAAAGATTTCATTAGGTGGGATAATATCTGGCATTGTTTTCAAAACGGTTCTAATTTCTTTTTGATAAATATCTGTGGGATCATTTTTAATTTCAATAATTTGATTTTTCTCAAAAAATTCTAAAGTTTTTTTGCAATATTGTTCTTTATCTAAAATTACTACAGCATTGGATTTATCGGCTTTTACTTGGACTAAATTATTATCATTAAATTTTTTCTGTAAGTTATTTAATTTTCGTTTTATTTGTTTGGCTTTTTTGAATTCTTTTTTGGTTTTGGAACTGTTTTTGTAATCTTTTATTAACTTTGCGGTTTGATGTCTGAGAAAATCTTTGTTTGGGTGAGCACAATTTTGTATTATGGTTTCAGTTTCAATTATTAACGTATCTAATGTCTGGTTTATATTGGGTTGAGGAAAATTATATTTGTACCGGTAACCTAGATTCAAAATGTTAGTTTCTTCCTGTGTGAATTCTACATTGGTTAAATTAATTGTCCTGTTTGGTTTTGGATTCTGTTGTTCAATATCATGTTTAATTTCAACTTTATTTGTAAGGCTATCTAATTTCTTATTCAAATTATTGTATTTATTTTCCATTAGTGAATGGATCTTTTCATTAATTTCTAGGTCAACAAGAGGCCATGTCTGTCCAAAGGTCTTTGAAATTATTAAATAAAGTTCATATAACTGTATGTTTACGTTTTCTTTCTTTTTATATAAAAACCTGATCTCATTTTTGATCCAATTTATTTGTGCAGTTGTTTTAGTCTTAATTGCAGTTTTTGTTTTTTGATTTTATTCCAATTGTGGCATATTTGGGAATGACTTTGTTTTCTAAGCATTTACGATTAAACCAAATATTAGCTATCGTATTATGAAGTTTAATTTTACAATTGAGATATATCTTATAAATATTTGTGTGACTCACATTCATTAACTTAGAAAGCATGATGGAATATTCAGATTGTCAATTTCTATAAATGAATACAATATAATATTTTATTACTCAGTCAATGACACATCAATGTAAAATAATGACTTATTTTATAGTCATTAAGTTTATATACATGAATTACAAAATTGCGAACGTTTTCGCCTATTCAGGCATCCTCAGGCAGAGTTATACAATATCTCAATGTCACATACGTAGCTATTGGTGGTGAGTACTATTTGAATTAATGATGTACAAGACATCTCCATTATTAAAATGTAATATTACAGGTAGTAAACTTAAATAATGTTAAAAATGTTAAAACCATTTAGTAATTAAACTTCATAATATGTGGAACTCTTGTTCAGTCCAATGAGTGGTGAATATATCTGAAATGTATAAAAAATACGGATAAAATGGGAATTATCAAATGTAAATTGTAATCGGATTGAAATTTCGAAGTTGGTTAACCTGTGTTTATGTTATGAGAGAACGCCATTTGTCAATTATATACAAATAACATCAGAATGCGTAATATCGACTTTACATATCGTTATTGACATACATGTCGATATGCATAGTCATCTACATTCTTGGTTTATTGTGAATCAAAAATTTTCATATTCATGTCCTCTGCTTCTCATTTTCATTCTGGTTCTTGTTCCCAGTTTATTGTGAACCAGCCTTAAGTGGCAGAAGTAGCCATGCTAGGGTTCCTATACTCAAAAATGGCCAAAAAATTTATACTTTTGACTATTCAACATGGGCTCTGGACAAATAATTAATAAGCTTCACTACATTGTTATAAATTTTTAATTATATTAGCCTATATGTACATTTTCATTTAACAAGTTAGCAGTTATTTTTAGAGTTATTCATATTGAGTTGATGATGTTGATCATGAGCATAGTACCTACCTTTCATTATCGAAATAAATCAGTAAGTATATTATGTATGCTGCTTTTACAGATTGAAGACAAAATTAACAAGTTTCTCCAAGATGGGTCACCACAGAAGTACAAGTTTGAACCCATGGAACAGGTCCACAGAAGTATTGTGTACGTAGGATTTTATAATATTCAGATATTTTGGTTTGTAGTTATAACTTAACTTCACATTGCTTGATGTGTGTGTAATGTTAACTGTCAAAGTAACATGGGTCCACATGATGTTAGTATTATGTTATTTGACTTCAAGTTTTGCTATGAATCATTTAGTATGTGTTATAATACTTATTGAAGTTGATACGAGAAGTTATATTTAGTTTGCTAAGTAGAGCATAATGGAACTTCACATACATAGGGTTTCTATTTTAAGAAATAATGAAAAGAATATTGTTTTCATCATTCATGTTCTCTTAAATTCTGCTTCGTAAGATGTAGGCCTATGCAGCAATTTCTAAACTTGCTGTCTGTAAATTATGGGAAATAAGGAGGAATACCTTCATTGACAGTATTCTTAAAATATTTTGTCGGTATTCCCTAGTTCACATCTCCTGCATATAACAAGAGCCAGTAGCAAAGCTCTGTAATGTAGCCATATCATCATCTACCAGAGACAGAGATAGTCAAAGAGAGCGATAGAGAAAAACCATTTCTCTGTTAGAGCATTTCTAACATACTGAGACACGCTGACATGCAATTAATAAGTAAATTCGAATATATCATGTAGAGTTGCCACCCATCCCATATTGACAGGGATTGTACCTGAATTGAATACTTTATTCCAAGTTCCAGACATTGATATCAATGCCCCAGGATTTTCTGTTGACTTCCTCTGTGACCATCACAGCATGGAAAATTCCAGAAAATAGTAGTTATGAAACAGTACTGTGCACATAAAATGTTTAAACTCTTCTTTTGCTAGTGAATGGCATCAAAAGCGTGATTGATCCTTCAATGTAGGGTTGAGCTTAGCTTGGATGGTTAAACAATTTTTAATCACAATATAAAATACGTCTACTGAATATGTTAATTTGGTTCATGTGTTATGGAAATAATTATTTGTCTTTCTTTTTTCTGTTCTACGCTTTTGTTTAATACCATCTTATGATCCAATTCAGTGTAGGGGAGGGTATAACTTTGGTTCGACAGATACACTACTTAAAAAGGATGAATAATAGCTAAGTTTGTACTAATGTTCTGCAATATGATTTTATTAAACATCTGGTTGTCTCTCTCTCTCTCTCTCTCTCTCCTTTTTGAAGTGAAAGGGATGGTTGGTTTCTGTTACCTTCAGAGATAGTTAAGATCTTTGTGGATTTCAGTGTTGAGAATCTGATTTCTGAGAAGGAGACACCTGTAAGATGAAATATTTTGCTATGACTATATAAGAATAAATTTTATACAGTCTCTTCTTAATCACGGACAGGATTATTTTATGTTCCTTAAATATATTGCACAGGATTTTTTACTTTATATTCATTTTGAACCGATTGTTATTTTTTTTTACCATTAAAATGTCACTATCCTCAGCCAAGTTTGGAACCACCAACGGTGGATCTAATGGTAATCCCTCGAGCATTAGGGCAAAATATTATTATCTCTTCATTAGTGGGAACTCTAGGTAGGGCTGTGAGCATGTTTTCTTTTGTCCTGCAATAATTTAGTGCAAACTTAGGAAATTTTAAATATGACAGACTGGTTGTGAATCTGTGAATAGTTTTGGAAAAAAACCTAAAACAAAAACAAACAATGCAAATTAGTAGTGATCATGTTATGTAATTCGTACCACAAAGACTTGAAAGATATCCAACAACATGATTTCTTTTGAGAAAAACAAGGCACTGAGTTAACTTACTTCAAAAAGTAAACTTAGTTGCTGTACATAATTTTGAAGTAATAAAGTCAAAGAAAACTGGTACATGCAAATCATTGTCATTAGCGAATTTAATCACACATTTATTTCCTGATCACTGTCATTTCACAAGCTTATGAATGGTTTTGATTTACAGACATGATGTCGCAGAAGTTGCAGGAATTCCAGCATTTTCAATAGGAGAGGAAGGAGTTGACCGTCATGTAATGATTTTCAAACGAGAATTTGCCCCAAGTGATGATGAATTAGCAGCACTTCGACGAGGCGAAACATGGGATCCAGAAAAGGCTAAGCAGTTAGCTCATCAGGTACAGTTTTTATTTTATATTAGAAGAAAGTATAAATGCAGAGCTATTATATTGGAGTGAATTTAATAAATTGAAACTACTTATGTCTCATCCAATTTGTTTACATTGCTGCTATCTGATTTCGTAATATCAGCTTCTGTGGAAAGGACTGTATTACCACGTAGTGTTATACACAAAGACAAGATATAAGGCCAAGTCATACACTGAAAATATACAAATAAATGTAACTGTAAATTTCAATTTAGAATATGAACTGTTACAGTCTAGCAGTATCTATATTCTTTTAACATTTACATAATTGAATGTTAACATGCATACTTACACTACTGTATTTTGGAAAATGTAACCTAGTTTTGTGGTGTTGTTGATTATGGATTAGGCCTATAATGCTACATGATATACAGTACCCACTAATTTTCTATTTCCCTGGTCTACACTCAGTAGAGGAGAATTCTCTGGTGAATTATAAAAGTCTTCCTAACAGTATTATTAATGTACAATATTTCCCAGCCTAAAAGACGCACTTTTTTCCCTAAAATTGGTCTGAAAAACCAGTTTGCACTTTTTCCCCTAAAATTTGTCTGAAAACCAGTTTACATCTTCTATACCAAACTGAGTATATTGAGTATCATACAGTCAGTAAACACATATTTGTGCAATTGACAAAGTCAAATAATGCATGCAAAATAAACAACAGAGACGTAAAAGACAAAATTGTGTCAGAAACACTAAACAACATTAACATTAAAAAACTCATAAATATCATAAAAGGGTTTGTTGATCAACCAACCAGAGACAAGTCTGTTAAGACTTCCTTTCAAGATTGAAAACATGTCGGAAATTTATTTGGAATTTTTAAAGACATAATAAAATAGTCATTCATTGTTTTGGTTAGCCTACATTTAGGCAAGTCAAAAGGTGCTGAAATCTCAGTTGGAATTCTATCAGGCGAAGCCAGATAGACTTAAATTTTTAGAAGCAGACCTACTCTGCACAATTCTAATGACATGAGATACCGATATATAGTGAGGATCATGTAAGAGCAGTTCCTAAAAGACTAATTTGGCCATCTTTTCAGTATTGCCAACTAATACCAGATACTGTACCATAAAAGAGGGTGAAATCACAATGCCATATACCATAATAATAATGATAATGATAATAATAATAATAATAATAATAATAATAATAATAATAATAATAATAATAATATAGTATCAACAATAACGGTGCTTTGCTTATTTACCACATCTCGCCTTTATGTTGGGTTGGGAGATGTTTCCTAAATGGTGTAATAATTTGTGAAAGAGTAGGCCTATATTTTCCTCCTGAACCTCTCGCACATTGTTGGTAATTAGTAGATTAATATGATCTAATATTAAAATCTATTTTGTCTGCCAACATAAAATTCATTGCTTTGACTAAACACTTTACAATTTACAAGACCTAACCTAAAAATGTATTTTGTTTGATCACATAAAATTAGTACAAACTCCGAAAACCAGTGCCACTTTGAAATGTATGCTTAAGAATACTTACTCCTAATAATTTTGCTATTCTAGTTATGATTGCTGTCTCTGTGCGCATAGTTCCTTCTTCATTATCGTCTTTCTTCAGTTCAATATAGCCTACATATGAACTATAGATTCCTGAAAGGTACTCTGAATGACACGCTTTCTTTGTTTGAGGAGTCACTGCCATGCTATTTCCTCTCTTTGGCATTATTGTAATAAAAATCTAAACACAAAAGAAATGAATTGAAATGTGAAATGGCATTTCTATCAATCACCCAAGTGCATGTATTACACCATATGTTATATTTATTTACACCAAGAAATGGATTCGGAACACCTCAAAATCTGTGCTTCAGTGGCTGGTCATGATAATATCTTTGAAAAATATTGGAGTGCAAGAGGTCAAATGACTTTATTGTCAAACACCTGGCATTAGAAAACAACAACATATTTATTTACACTTATACAACTATAATCTTGAATTGTAACCACAACGCATAAAATAACTAGTATGTATTAATATTAATACTGATATTAATTAATTATTATTAAGTTCAAATTTCACTAGCTTCCAGTAATTCGCTCAGAAATATAGTGGCTGTTACTGCTGCCAACATAACACATAGAAAATCACTATGAGTTGTAGTATTTCTCAGTACCGAAATTCGAAACGAAGTTGGCAAAAGAAAATTCAACCTTCAGACTAGAAAATCACCATAATCCACTAGCATATATAGTAATGGGGGAAAATAGTAAGGTTTCACTCTTAGGGTATTAAGTAAGCTGATCTGGACTATACCGTATATACTCGAATAATCTCCGCATTTTTGCAAAAATTGGGGTGTGGGTATTATTTGCAGCAAGGTTGGTAGCTATTGGTACTCCGATCTTGAAGCAATAGCATGTGTTGTACGTGGGTCAGTTAAGTGGGAAGCCATGAGTCAAGTGCAGGTCAGTTGTTATGTGGTGTTTAATCATGGCTTCAAGAAGTTCGCACTACTGATCATTCACTGCTAAAGAAAAACTCCATATTATTGAAGAAGCAGAACAAGTTGGTAACCACGCAATGGGAAGAAAGAATGACGTAGGTAAAAGTTGCATATGCCATTCGCATAAAAACAAAACGCGTCTTGAACAGACCAGTGATAATCGCTGGACATTTCGTGGGCTAAAAGCAAAATTTCCTGAAATTGAGAAGAGGCTTTGTGACTATGTAACTGATAAGAGGCAATTTGGTGGTGCTGTTTCAAGTAAAATGTGTCAACTTAAAGTTCTTACTATTGCAAAGGGACTTGGAGTTACAGGATTGAAGGTCAGCTGCAGATGGCTCACGCTGGTATTTAATCACAATAGGTTCAGCTTTCACAGGAAAACCATCATCACGCAACGACTACCTGGCAATTACAAGGAGATAGTGATTAATTTTCACAGATATGTGATATGTTCGCTTCGGAAAAATTCATATATACTGTCACAAATCGGTAATGTCAATCAGACCCCAGTGTGTTTTGAAATGCCATTTGACTACACAGTTAACAAAACAGGGGAATCTAGCATTCTAATTAGAATGGGAGGTTGTGAAAAACAAAGGTGCACATTATGATTTATATTTTTATATTATAGGTGAGAAATAGACATTTTCGAATTAATAAATTACTTTAAAATCAAATTCCATTCTTAGAGAGCACTTGTTCACAGAACATAGACAACTTAGTAAGACTTGGACATAACTACAGAAGTTGTGATTCATGTGGAACACTGCACTGCACTTTTTCATTCTTGATTTCAGAGAGAACTAGAAAAGAAACAAGAGGAAGAGGCACAAAAAAAATCGAAGAATTTTGTTCCCACCTCCAATTATAGAGAAAAATATGAACATCTGATTGGTCGAGAGGCAGCAAAGGAAGCAGCTAGGAAGACTCAGACCAATAAACAATATGGTTTTGGTATGTTGATAAAATTAAGTCCTCAGCTAAGTTGATAGAGATTTTTGTGAGATATGAATCACACCATATTCACAGACGAGACTCAAGAGGCTGAGGCTTTGAATCTGTAGGAAAGTCTTATTGTATGTTAGAAATTGTTGTATTTATGAAAACCAAATACTGAAAACAATTCGCATATTCTTATTATTGCACTCAGTTCTGAGTAAGTTTTGTCTACTTCTTAAGTGTACAATTTAGTTTCTTCATCTTTTATTCTGAATATCTTCTATTTTATTTACTCAAATTGCAATATGTGTTTACTGGGAAATTCCAAACATGTAGAATCCCCCATTGCTCATAGTATTTAATTTAATGTGTTAGAATCCAGACGCTTGAGATGGGCAGGGCATGTAGCACGTATGGGCGAATCCAGAAATGCATATAGAGTGTTAGTTGGGAGGCAGGCGGGAAAAAGACCTTTAGGGAGGCCGAGACGTAGATGGGAAGATAATCAAAATGGATTTGAGGGAGGTGGGATATGATGGTAGAGACTGGATTAATCTTGCTCAGGATAGGGATCAATGGCGGGCTTATGTGAGGGCAGCAATGAACCTCCGGGTTCCCTAAAAGCCAGTAAGTAAGTTAGAATATTTGCTGCTGTGAACCATAATAAATTCAATATTATAATTTAAAAAGAATTAAAGGAAACGTTTATACCATAAATTACATATTAAAAATTTAGCACTGCACAGTGACAATGAGTTGGAATTATAATTTGGTACTCTCTCACATCTCAACATGTCTATATTTTGGTTGGTAGTGCTTCCTGCCATTATGTGTGCCTGCAATGGAACACGTGGCAAGTAACAACAATTTTCAGATTTACTTCTAGAAACATAACAAGTAATTGACTTGTAATTAAATTATGCAAAACAAAGCTTTTTTTGGATTCACACTCTTCAGTATTCATTTTGCGTTCAGTGGTTGGAATTCTCTGGTGATCATCTCGTAATGTTGGTGTTTAGTCAACTGTCCGAAGACAGGTCTAGACCCCACAAACGATACCAACATGAGGCAACTAGGCAGGAGATAATGGGGTAGAGTGGCCAGTTCCTTTCCCCCTCCATTGCATACATTACTGATTAGTTATATATTATTAAGATGTATATAAACAAATTGATCTTCCTCTGACACATTTCCACAAGTGAGATGTACTGCCTGATGACAGATGTACTTATCAGCCAGAACCTCAATCAGAAGTGCATCTCGTAATAGAGTCATTCCACGTCAAATCGCACAAAATTATACAAATTTTGACCTTCATATTTCTGATTGCGTTTATATTTTTTTTTACCAACTCTGTGGGTCTCATAAACCAACTAGGGTATTTTTATTTTCTCCTAAGTCCACTTGTTTTTAAAATATTACATGTTAAAATTCGTTAAAAATGTCGCACAGTGCAACATTTAAAGCGTCATATTTCTGACGATATTGATGTTAAAATTTTTTTGAAAAATGCATTTAAAAGCTTAAAGTACTGTCTTTTATTAAATATTTACTAACTAATTTTAATATAATTATTTCAAATATTTTTTTATAATTCAATTTTTAAAACATATACATCAATGTGAAATAGCCCTATTAAAAATCTAAAAAAAATGCCTACTAGGTGCACTGAAGTATTCTTAATAATTCCAGAAAAAATCAGAATGGGATCTCCAATAGTTTAATGGAAATTTAATTACTTATGACAGAATGTGTAGCGGTCGGCGCAGCAGCAGTGGACGGGAAGCGTTAAAGCGCGCTAAGAAGTTTATCGGCGCTGGATAATTGACTGAACGTTGCAACATTACACCCAGTACGGATGAAGTTACTCGAGGAAACACTGCTAATTTACTTATTATGATATCTTCAAATAATTGTACATTATGCTTTTCAAATGTTTCTTTTCATTCACATTTTAAATTTTCATTCGCCTACCTTCTTTCTTGAAAGAAAATTATTTTACTAAATCTTCAGTTATTGGTTTTAGATTATGGTATCTGGCCTGCAAATTTTCAGTGTGGTTTTTGTGCTTATTGAATGGACAAAATATAAATGACACGTTAGAAATGTTTTTTTGTGACTAATCAAACAGTTTTTTTTTGTTATGTTATAGGATCTTGTATAGGCTAACTCTCGTGGCAAGTCTTTTAACAGTATCTCCAATGCCAACACATGGACCTTTACCATGCGACATTGCAAAGAAGTGTCATTCAGCACTAATTCCATAATCGTCTTCATGTAAGCAATTATTTAATTTTTTTTTTTTTTTTTTTTTTTTTTGTGAACTTGATCCATTGGAAAAGTAGATGATTTTTTTCATATCGTTGAATTCTTGCTTTAAGAAATTGATTGCTTCGGATTGAAAAAAGTGAAAGGGATCGGTGTCATGTTTCATGGTTTCTGAGATGACATTACTTTTGTAACGAATTTCTGTATCTCCTTTGAAATATACTGCGAAAGGATTTATTTATTTATTTGTTTATTTATTTATTTAAATATACAGAATAAAGAATATAATTACAAATAAGAGAAATAGAAATAAAATAATACAATCAATATAAAAAAAGGAGATGCAGTAGTATTAACAAAATTTGAGACCGAATGAGCAGCGCTCGTGTTCGGTCACAGTTCAGATATAATATTAATAGGCCTATAAGAGAATATAAAATAAAATAAAGTAGGAAGTAAAATTAAAATTGTACTGTATTGTGGCTTGGCATATGTTCCAATGCACACCTTGTATTGAATCTTGTATTACAAATGAATAATTTTCAGAAAAATCTGCAATAACTATGTAATTTTCAGGTTGTACTTTCTTTGCATTCCGTCAAAAATAAAATATGGCTGACTTTTGAATGGATGATGATGCATCTTCTACATGAAAAACTTAACATGCTAGGGAGCCTTTTACTTTTGAAACTTTTCACGGGGGTATCGTTTTGTTGTATCTTTCTTTTCATGATAGGGGATTCTATTGACATCAAACTCTTGTTTAATTCCTCAATATTACTGATTTCTAGCACTGTATCCATAGAACTGCTAGAAGAAATACTGGGATAATCACTTTCTCTGTCCGCACTTTCATTTGATTCATGTTTATTAATATCACAAGAACTACCGGCTTCACATATAATTTCACCTGACCTATGCGGAAATTGATTGATTTTTACTAAACAAATCACATATTTGCACACTCAAAGACTCCTTTAAATTGAGCTTTATCAATAAGTCGCGACTTATGCGTCAATTCAAACCCAAATTGATTATTTTTCTCTCATGCTATCTGTTTACTGCCATAAAGTTTACTGCCTTACCCAGTCTTGCTATCATCAAACACTTTGCTATATTACAGTATAAACTGTGAAGGGCTTCCCCCTGAGCTGACAATAATAAAATAATTTTAGATAAGATATTTACTGTTCCTTAAGGTATTAATCATTTGATGATTAGTATGGTGACATCAGATGCAACGGGAAATTTCCACGGGCAGCCTTCTAGCCTATGGCTGCAAACAGTTCATTAGCTGGGATCGCGAGCGCGTGCATACCTCCGGAAAATAAATTGTTACAAATGTATGGGTGCCGATCCCATATTTATAAATGCAGTAGTGTACAGATAATACATCAGCGAACAAGTCTATATTTTTTTCAGATTTTTAACGTGGCTATTTAATATAGTGATTTTGCTTTGAAAAAGAAATTATTAAAAAAATAGGCCAAATTATAAATTTATTTGTGATAGGCCTAAAGTAATAAAAAGTGTTGTATTTCGTCTTTCAAATGTGCCAAACCGCAAATCTCAATTATATGTAGACACAAAGTTCCAAGCGAGTTTATGTAACAGTGCACGCATAATTTGCGTAACTTCAAATATTCATGACTACACAAATAATTAATAATTGTGAAAATAAAAAAATACGGGTCTCCTTATTTGATGTCTGGAATTCATGAAAAAAAATTCGACCATTTCCGAGAAGGTCGTGTTTTATTGCTGTGCGATTTGACGTGGAATGACTCAATAGTAGTTTAAATATATGTATTTTTTTGTTGTTAAAAATTAGAGTCTGCACATGTATTAAAATTTACACATAAAAAAGACATATGGAATTATACATTATTTACATATAAACATACGAGTATGTATAAGGTGGCCCACATAAGTGTAAAATGGATCAACAAAACTAAATGTTGATTTTTCCAACTCTCATCAGAGGGAGGGGCCTTTCAGATTGCGTTATGGATGGCATTCCATTGGGCTGGGGGGGGGGGGGGGGGCACATCTGAATTTTCTAACATAGTAAGTAATGGATATATATATATATATATATATATATATATATATATATATATATATATATATATATATATATTTATATATATATATATATATTTTTTTTTCCTGGTTCTCCAATTTTGGCGAGTTCTGTTTGAAACATTTTTTTTTCTAAAGTGAGATCTTTAGAAGTTACAGCTTATTTGAAAGTAATACAGATTCCAAGAAATATCCCAACTGCGACCTTGTCCACTTGTGTGACAGTCTGATGTTCTAACCATGAAACCACTGCAGAGATTTAATCCAGTCTTATTAAGTCTTTGTGAACCAGAAAAAGAAACTTTGGAAACAGGAACAGTAAAATTCTGATTGATCATGTTTTCAAAGCCACCTAGTATCGTAAAAATATATGTTGTCATGTAATCTATTTTTAATATGAAGTCTTTGTTATTTTGAAGCACCAGTAACTAATGTGATCGTTTTTATTTCAGTACCCAGTGAAAATAAGAAGGATGTACGATCAATCGAACAAACTCTTGCTGATATCCAGTCAAAGAAACGCCAGAAAGTCAGCCATAATCCAACATCAGATTCTGCGGAATAGATTACAATTACAAGATTATAGGATTGTTTTTTACATAGTGTACCATTGTACTAGATCACTTCTGGCATTGCACCATCAACGGTGTATTTACAAAATAAGGATGATTATTGAAACTTACTTCATCCTGGGAGACTGAAGAAGTTCCTTCCATTAACAGCTGCACCATTATTATGTTTACTTATTAAATTAAAGCTAGCCAACAGATCTTTTTTGTGTTTGAATGACCTACTTTGTGAGACAGTGAACAGAGCTACAGCATGCAAAAGACTTGGTCTCATCATAGTAGAATCTACATTATGCCTAAGTGTACAATACGTTTTTACTTTTCATATGTGATAAAATATAGTGAAGGTAACGTGATTAATGAAAAAATTAATTTCGAGATTTTGACAGCACCGTAATTTTGAAAAGGTCACATTTAGTGTACCTTCTTTTTTACGCTGGTTGGCATCAGAAAGAAGTTAACGTCTGAACTGGCATTGCAGGTCATATATTTTCTTGCGAAGTTAATTTACCGAAACACATTCGAAATTGATGTGTGATTTCCTGTAACTTTTAGTCCATCATATTAGTTTCGAATAATGATATAATTCATAGCTTTATATTCCAAATTGCTTTGAAGACTAAACTTTATTTTAGAAATTGAAACGATTTCGTACAACAAAATAGTGCTTGAAAACGTTTATATGTTGATGAGAATTTATTATATGGTTAAACTCATTCTAGATGGTTTTGTTCTCCATTATTTTTAAAACCTATCAGACAGACAACACCAGAGAGATGAGGCAGAAATTTTATTTATAGAACAGTGTTGTTTCTATTTGTTCAGAATGAAATTGCTATGGAAGCTTTGTCGCAAGCAAAACTAAACTGATACTTTTCTTTTAAAATTAAACATCAAAAAGCAAACAACATAACATGAGAGCTCTGTTTCGGGACAAGTTATTATCTACAGCTCCCTGATCTGAGTACATGAAACATCAAAAGTCTTCATATGGTCTTCCTTTTAAGTTACTGTTGATACTTGGCACATTGTCATACACTACAATGATATATTCATTGAGTATATTTTGAACCAAATTTCAATCAGCTGTGTTCATGAGTGCGATATTTTTATACATGGATTATTTAGTAAATGTCTTAGGTCTGATAAATGAATGACTGTAGACATTTGTACTGATACATTAATTGTTCCCAACATGAAGTTGAAATATTAGCGTATCCATAGCAGTTATAAATTTGGAGCATCATAGCACGATTTCCAATATATGTAGGCAATGCACAATCCTTGACACAAGGGTTCAGAAGGGTTTTTATAATACTGAGATTTATGTCTGTATTCAGGAATAAAGGAAAAATGAAGCTTTAATTCGTACATCTTTAATTTCTCTACCAAACTTATTTATTGAATCACTCACATATCCATACAAAAGAGCTACAAAACTAAAATCAAATAGTATATTCTTGATGTCTGTGAAGCAAAGACTCATGGATGACTTTATAATCCTAAGTTTCTTTGCTTACTATAATACGTAATTCTTATTTTATTCAATGAATTTCTCTAGTGTAACTTTTGCGTGGATTCTTGCTCTAAATACTGTGTATATATTTAATGAATTTATAATTTCTTACAACCAGTATTTAATACAAAATTGAATATTGTACTTCTAGAGAAAGTGAACTGTTCAATGTATTGTATCAGTAAGTTATTGGAAATAAGATAGTTATCATCTGTGATTCAGAACCGAAGTTTCACACTGAGATAGCTGTGAAATCATTAGTCTTACCAGTTTATTCTCTATTTATTTTTAATAATTGTAAATATAGATATTGTGTGTTTATAATCAGCTATTCAGAAGGCTCTTTACTTGTATGCAGTTACTTTATTATGTGAAGCATAATGAACACAGTTATCCTCCTTTCGATGTGCATACTGTGGATGAAAATTGTCAAGCATTTTCAATAAAATTAGCATGTTGAGTAAGCTACCAACATACCGCTGAAGGGTTGTAGATTATTAATTTTAAGTTAAACGCATGCTGAAATCATCTTATCCTTTCAATTAAAATATTCCCAGGTCTCTCCAGTACAATTTAAATGAACAAACCCGCAATTTCTGCAGCCCATATGACTTTTCTTTAAAAACTGAGCACTTTATAAAATAATTCATATAGGCCTAACCCAGAAAATGAAAAGAAACAGTTCTAGTGAGCCATGGTAATGTGTACTAACCATTATATCACAAATTTGGACCACAGAAAAAGTTAATTTTTATTCCACTTGTAGGATACTGTATCTTACCGTGGAGCTGGTTCCCCTTCATTTTCTAGGTTATCTGAATGATTTTACAAAGTGCTACGAAATGGTGTCTTGTCATTTATCAATGGTCAAAACTTTTTTTTTTAAATTCAATAATAGGAAAATAGTCATGTTTCCGATAGATCTTAGGGTAAAGCAGGGGTTCCCAACCAGTGGTCTGTTGTGCAGCCCCATGGAGTGTGTCATGCAATTTTGGAACCGAAAAATAAATTTTATGCCAGTGTCTTTACAACGCATTTTTTATTTACAATGAAGTCTTTGATATGGTACATTTTATTTTGAGACAGACTTTATCTACAATAATGCTCAGTTTAATTTTTCAGCTTGGCGGTAATTCGAATGAAAGTGAACACCTGCAACAATGCTTTGTAATTCGTTTACTCTTCCCACTTAGTAAAAACAGTTTAATATCATCAGAACATATTGGTCAGTTTCAGTATATACAATATACGTATGAGCGGATGATAGTACAACTATTTTATCAAAAGTGCTTTATTTAGATTTTATCATGAACAAATGTTTAATTCGAAAAAGATCCGAATCAAGTTCTGGGTTAGATCACAGTAGTGCTAATTGAAATAATGTGAGCGAAACCCAGAACATTTCAGGGTCTACAAAAACGTACTGCGTTTCATAAATATAGTGATGAATATTTGTAATATGGTTTTACGTAGCGTGGAGATTAATATAAACAAAATCCTGAGCGTCTTATATGCGAAAATGTTTTGTCAAATCAGTCGACGGTGCCAAATAAACTAAAAATTTATTTAGAACAGCCGTTTTTAAATTCATATTTGTGTGAATCAGCATTTTTCCACCATGAAAATAGTGAAATCTAAAAAAATGAACAGACTGCTGCATCTTGAATATGATTTACATGTTGGCCTGTCAACCATAAGACCATGTATAGAGATACTCTGTGGAACTCACCAAGTGCAGACTTCACATTAATTTAAATAGACGAGTTTTCAAAAACAATATTACAAATCTTTTATCTGACATCCAGCATAGATAGGTTGGGATATTTTACACACAGTTATCGTACCTTTGTTTTTTACTAATGCCACTCAAGTTTCTGCCTTCTTTTTTTTTTTTTCTATTGTGTGAACGTCTACCTATCTACAACACTGGATGTCTGACACTACATAGAAGTTAGCAATGCCTTTTTTTCTGGCAGAATGCGCTAGAATGGCTTAGATGTTGAAACTCTTAGTGGGACCAAAACGAGATTAAAAACAACAAAATTCCCACGCAATGAACAGTAATCATCTCTCCGTTCGCTATAAAATATTCTACAGAGAGTTCCATCACCTTTTTCTCCAGAAAAAGCACTGGTTATTATTATAATATTAGTAGTAATAAAAACAAATAAATGTGTCGCGATGTCGTGAGAGTTGTAAAGTGTGATGTCAGTCAAAAAAGGTCGGGAACCACTGGGGTAAAGTATTGCCTTATAATTCTAAAGAGCAGGTTTACAAGTTAAAAAATAAAAACTAAAAATGAAATTTCAAGCAATGCTAAGCTACATTATTAAAATCAATTTTATGATTGTCTTGTCATGCAGTATATGGTGCAATGTATTGGAGTTCATAAATCTGCCCGAATGTATTAATAATTTGTACGTAATTTTCCTAATTTACTAATATTGATAGTGCATTGTTACAGCACAGAAACATGAGTACCATTATGCTGGAATACTTTCATAACATGAACCACTGAACAGACTGTGATCCTGAAATTATTTTGAGGGGATTCTATATATATTTGTTTCCTACAGTGGTTCTGTGTAGTGAAAGCTTTTAAAGAAAGGGGAAGAACAGCCATGACATTTGATATGTGTATTCGTTTTGTTCATTATGCAATACTAATGTTGATAGAAATTATTTTGAAAATATGTCATTTTGTTTTGATTTTTCTTTAAATAAATGTAGTAAATATGTATTTTTATCTGGAAATGTTTTGCAGAAAATCATGTTTTCCTATTATCCAGGTTCCTCTAATGTGAGCTCTCACATATGTGCAGGGGTGTGGAATGAGAGCAGTTAAGCGTCCCTTCTTTTATCCACTGAATTAACATTAAGGGGAGCGTGGGATGTCACAAAAAGACTGTAGGTAGTCAATTTCAAGTTCTGTGAAGGTGGATTGGAATGTGAGACTGGTACCATAGCTGTACAATGTAACAGGTGCAATGTACATGACCTATAGCAGTGTACCATAATTAAAAAAAACAGTATTATTTTCATTGGATAACGAAAGCATCAGGTTTTGGTGACATAAAATTAGTCACTAATCTTAGTATTATATATTCTACTCCTAGTGAGGATTCTGCAGTCCCTGAAGTTCTTTTTATTGAAATAACTGTATATTTTCAAAAATGCCTCCTTTGCGTAATATATCAACCCTCAAACATCAAAGAATAATGGATATTGAAGAGCCCCTAATAAACCATCTGCTTCATTATGATCACGCAATTATAATGGGCGACCTAAATACAAATCTGCTTGCCACCCAATCGAACTGCACGATACAACTGTTGACAATGTTCCAAGCATGCAACTTGACAGTCCTTCCCCTCAATCCTACTCACCACACTCCGCATTGCAACTTTACTGGACATAATGGCGACAACAAACCTGGACAAAGTACTGACGCACGGACAAATACCTGCACCGGGAATCTCGGTGCATGATATTATCTACCTTGCCTATTCCTTCAAATGCCCTCCAATCATTCGTAAAACAATAGAGACCTAAGACGCATTGACCAGACAGCTTTAATATCAGACGCAACCCTGATTCCCTGGCACACAATTTGGATTACTCCCACTATAGATGACAAGGTTTCGATTTTTAATGATTATATTACACAACTTTACGATAAACACGCACCACTGAAATCGAAACGAGTGAAAAGACCAGCAGCCCCATGGTTAACTTCCTCAATACACACTATGATGACTGAACGTGACGCAGTTTACCGTAAATACAGAAGGACCAGATCTGAAGACAATCTGAGTACAAACAATTACGTAACAAAGTTACCCAAGAAATAAGAAATTCGAAACTTCGACACATGCATGACATTATTGGACCATCTTCAAACCATCAGTACTATGGCGAGACTTGAAAACAATGGGGATCATAGAGGGACAGAATGACCAAGTAAACGACTTTTCTAATTCACTGGATGCTCTTAATAACCATTTTACCACGATACACTCACAACCAATTGACCCCAAGGAGAGAACAGACAATGCATGAACTACTGCAAGCGACCTGTCAAACGAGCAAGAAATTTTACTGCACATACAACAGACTTAGACGTAAAGAAAGCTATAAAACGGGTAAGTACTAAAGCTGAAGGAGTTGACTGCATCAGCATTGTTCTACTGCGTAAAATCATAGACGTAATATTGCCAACTGTGACACACATCATTAATGCCTTCAGGGGCGGCTTTCGAAGAGGGGCTGCGGAGCTGCAGCACCCCCAGACATTTTTACTCTTGTCTCGTTTGACTCTTTATGTTGTAAAATACATTTATTATACAGTCACTATTTAGCGGCTCGAATTTTTTTAAATTTCGCTTTCATTGACATGCACGCAATCGTTAGTGAAGTCACTTCCTCCCCTGGTGCTGCCAGAGACAAGGACTATGGGTGAAGCCACTTCCTCCCCTGGAGCTGCCAGTCTCGTCTTGGATGCTTTGCGAGTTAGTTTTACCCCTCCCCCTGCTGCCCCTGTCCGTGAATCCAGAGTTTCCAGGCGCTGCAAAATTTGCAGCGTGTTTCAAAGACAATTCCATCAGCTGGGGCAACAAGATGGAGTTTTAAAATAAGAACAGTAAATGTTGTTCATGAGAAGAAGGAGACATTGCTAGAATGTGTTCAAACCATAATGGAATCTGAAACGTCTAACATCACAATAAATGAGGCAAGCGCCCTGGTTGCGTGCTCTTGAAGATCCTGAATTCAATTTCTGGCTCAGTTTTTTTCATTTATTGACGTATCATGTAGATATATTATACAACCAACTACAACATCGCCAATTAGATATTTCTAAGGTCCAAATCTGCATATAAAAAATTAATGTATTTAACGACACTTGCAACTGCAGGAATTATATCAGCGTTGCCGGTGTGCCGGAATTTTGTCTTGCAGGATTCTTTTCAATGCCAGTAAATCTATTGACATGAGTCTGTCTCATTTAAACACACTTAAATACCATCGACCTGGGCCGGGATCGAACCCGCAACCGATTATGCTACCGAGGTCAACTCTGCACATCAAGCTTTGTTAATGCCATACAGACAATAAGGAACAGTGCACAGCTGAGCAGTGAGATTTGTGAAAATGAAAACCCTAAAAAGCGTCGTAAGATCGAAGGGATTCAGACAAGGGTTGCGGCAGTCAAGGACGTGTGTGACCTCATTTTCACACAAGCTAACACCCGATTCCAGTTCATAGATTATCTAATATTATCTTCTCTTCTGTGTCAAGAAAAATTTGAATGCTACAAAAGCTCATTTCCTGAAAAGGACCTAAATGTATGTGTGAAGCTTTTCCTAATGTTCGATAAAGACAAACTAAAAACGTAACTCACTGTGTTGTATCAGAGACAAGAATTCAGAAATATTATTGACGCAGTCAAGCTCTTGCAGTTTCTTCTATCTGAGAACCTGCAGACCTCATTTTCAGAAGTTGTGAAACTACTACGCATAGCTATCACCATACCAATGACAATTTCCGAACCAGAA
The DNA here is from genome assembly GCF_040183065.1 of Periplaneta americana. NCBI lineage: Eukaryota > Metazoa > Arthropoda > Insecta > Blattodea > Blattidae > Periplaneta > Periplaneta americana. The sequence continues at coordinate 58,914,030 of NC_091129.1, read as the reverse complement.
CGTTGCTTTTCGTGTTTGAAAAGAGTGAAATCCTATCTTAGAAATACGATGAGAGGAGAGAGACTGACCGCATTAGGTATGTTTTCCATTGTAAAGACTATGTTAAACAACATAGCGGATTTTAATAAGAAGATGATTCAAAAGTTTGCAACCTACAAGACAAGGCGCATGGAACTAATCTTTAAATAAGGTAAGTTGCATGGTTTATTTTTGTATGCAGCTCCCCTGAATTGAATACCCACGAGCCGCCACTGAATGCCTTGCTTATGACCTCGACATATCCAACCCTATGGAAGAAAGCTTATGTATGTCTCCTTCCTAAAAATAATAATCCTTCAAACCTAAATGATTATTGGCCTATAAGCATCCTGCCCACCCTGTCAAAAGCATTGTTCACAAACAATTGGCGGACTTCTTGAATGAACACAATTTACTTGACGAGTATCAGACAGGCTTCAGAACTGGACATAGCACAAATACAGCATTACTTAAAGTTACGGAAGACATACGGGAAGCCTCCGATAAACAAAAATTGATCATTTTGACACTTCTTGACTTCAGCAAAGCCTTTGACTCAGTTGAAATAGATCTGTTACTATGCAAGCTCCGAGCCCTTAAGTTATCAGAAAGTTCAGTGTCGTGGTTTACCTCTCCTACCTTCAAGTACGCCAACAATGTGTGCGGGTCTGTGATCGTTTTTCTTCCTGGCATACCGTGGGTGCAGGTGTACCACAGGGTTCAGTTCTTGGACCTCTACTTTTTACGATCTACATAAATGACATATCACAATCTATTAAACACTGTAGACATGGATTCATCTTGCTTAGAATAGGGACCAATGGCGGGCTTATGTGAGGGTGGCAATGAACCTCCAGGTTCCTTAAAAGCTAGTAAGTAAGTAAGACATATCCTATTTACTGACGACTTACAAATATATATGTCTGCACCTACATCGGCTCTAAATTAGGCAATAAATGAAGTAAACAATGACCTAAAATCAATTATTTCATGGACGAAAAAGTTTGGACTGAAATTGAACTCAGAGAAATCACAGGCAATTATGATGGGACATCAACGACTTTTAAGTAAATTAAACACAGGTGACTTATCTCCTGTTAAAATGAATGAAACTACTATCCCTTACAGTGATAGAGTAAAAAATCTAGGAATTTATATGGACAGAAACTTAAGTTGGAATACTTAAATCACACACACATGTAAAATAATTTTTATGAAAATTCACACACTAAAATGAATTCGAAATTTCCTTCCTTTGCTTCTCAAGAAGAATTTAGTGCAGTTGCTCTTGATGCCTCATTTTAATTACTGTGACACTCTCTACACTGACCTTAACATGAGACTGACAGACAGACTACAATGTGTTCATAATGCATGTGTTCGGTTTATTTGCAACATCCGTAGATCTGACCGTATCACACCTTCACTAAATATGCTGTCCTGGGTCCGCTCAAAGAGCAAAGAACTATTCACTCTCTCACGTTACTCTTCAATATTCTTCAAACCTCTAACCCTAGCTACTTAGCTTCTCGTTTTCAACATTTGTCCTCATATCACGAAATACAGTATATACTTGCTCACAACGCCATATCACACTCTCCATTCCTAAACACAGAACATTCTTCTACTCTTCATCTTTCACTGTCTCTGCAGCTCATCTCTGGAACTCTCTACCACAACATGTCAGAGACTGTCGGACATTGTCTAGTTTCAAAAATAAATTAAAATTGCACTTTTTCAATTCAGATTCCTTTCAGTTATAAGCCCTTTTCTCTGCGATAGTTTTGTAAAAATATAGGCTATATATTTCTTTTCCTTCCTTTCCCCTTTTTGTTCTCTTTATCAGCCGATGAATTTATTATCATAGCCTTTTTATTGTGTATTTTATTTAATTTTCATATTTCTTTTCTTTTTTATTATTTTATCACATTTCATTTTGTTATATTCTTCCTTACGTTTTCCATATTAACCATTTGTACTAAATGAGTTGCTTTTACTATATTCCAATGTATTTTACTTTCTTTTTTTCTATTATGGTATTATTTTCATGTTGTTTAGTGTCGATTTTATTATGCTATTATTATTATTATTATTATTATTATTATTATTATTATTATTATTATTATTATTAAATTTTAACTGCTTGTATATTTTGTGACCTGGTAGAGTGTAAGAGAAGGCCCTATGGCCTTAACTCTGCCAGTATAAATAAAGAATAATTATTAAAATAACACTCATTTTGTGATAGGGGGTAAAAGTCAACGGCAGTTACAAATTAAATGTCAGAACATTCGAAATGTGTCCTGTGTAACGATCCAGCAGAAATGAATGAAGACCACTTGAAGACCTGTGAAGCATTAAGATCAAAAGAAACTACAGTTCAAAAGTATTGGAAAGCACGACCGCTAATGGCTTCATTGCCAAATGCAAGGCACTAGACAACAACAACAACATCATTCGAAAAAACAAAAAAGAAATTACAAGGGAGACAAACATATCGAGGTCTACTTCAGGGCACTATCCTCAGCACAACTTTATTCAATATTTATATAAATGGCTTATCCTCCCCATATGAGGAATTAAACAAGAAAACAGCACTATTTGCAGATGATATAGTTTTGTGGAATTCCGGATCTTACAGACATACAGACAAAATTCAAAATTCTGCTCTTAAATCTCTAAATCAACTACATGAATGGAACACATCAAATTTGATGACACTAGATTTAAGCAAAAGTAACTACCAAATATTTTCACTTGGTAAAAAAGAAAGAGAATTCAATATCCAATACAATGACCAACACCTTCCTAGGACTTATGAATCCAAATATCTTGGAGTTATTTTCGACAGTAAGTTAACACAGAGCAACCATTTAAAATACATTTCTGAAAAAGCTCGTAAAAGATTCTCCCTTCTGAAAAGACTAGCAGGAAAGAAATGGGGATGCTCTAGAAATACTTTGAACACTACATACAAAATGTTTATACAGCCAGTACTGACATACTGCGGGGAGATTTTAATTACTTCACCTTTCATAAACGAAATAGAACGTGTTCAAAACCAAGCTCTCAGGCTCATTACTGGTGGAATCAAAACAACTCCAATAGATTCTATGAGATTCTTCACTAATATTAACAGCATCAAAATGACAATAGAAGAAAAAGCACGGATACAATATGAAAAACTTATATTACCAGGAAACAATAATTGGCATTCATACAGTCCTCTCTGTAGATTAAAAATCTCAAAAAAAGTTTCATATCCATGGTTCAAGAATTAAAACAGAAAATCAATATCCCGAATTTAAAAGGAAACTTACAAATTAAACCAAATCCTTTAACTCTATTAAATATAGAGTATAATCTAAATTTAACGGAAGAAATACTGAAATGAGAAGTAAACACTGAAATAATGAAACAATTGTCTTTAGAGACAATTAATATTGGTTACCCTTCACAAAACTGGCTTCATTTAAACATCAACAGATCCTTGATCTCCAGAAGCAAGGTGCAGGTGTTACGTGCTGTCTCTTCTCACTTTATAGATCTCTTGGATATGGAACAACAAGTTTTGATGGAGAAATCATTCCAATAAGTGAAAGTCTCAGGAATCTTCTGTGTCACATCAATAAATTTAAGAATGCAGTTATATTGTCAGTCTCCAAAGCAGCTATTCTATCAATAGTCTCTAGACACACACCATCATTTCAAACAGCAGAAATAACTAAAATGCTCTCTCAATTAGTAACACTGAATAAAAGAATTGTATTCCAATGGATACCATCCCATTGTGGAATCCTGGGAAACGAGAATGCGGATGCTTTAGCAAAGAAGGCCAGCACTGCTACTTAGACTTCAACAAACAAAATTTGATAACACAATCTCAAGGGAAAAAATGGAACGCTCTGCATCATAATCCACAGTTAATTCCCAATTTACCACGAAAATCGTCTGTAGCTGCATTTAGATTGGCAACAGTCCATGACTGTTTGGCCAAGCACCTGCATAGAATTGGAATATATCAGTCCCCTAACTGCCTATTGTGCAACTCAAACCAAGAAATGGATTCGGAACACCTCAAAATCTGTGCTTCAGTGGATGACATGATAATATCTTTGAAAAATATTGGGAGTGCAAGAGGTCAAATGACTTTATTGTCAAATGCCTGGCATTAGAAAACAACAAATTGAAATAGGTTCACAGTTTATGTTCAGAATAAAGTATAATTGAAATTATGCAGTACATGCAGAGTGTAGCCTATATTCTATATCAACAACGGGGAACAGTCTCTCTCTCAGAGAGATTAGCATCTCTTGCTACCTTAGTTGCTGTTGTATGTAGGTACTCATACTTACTGCTCTGTTTACAATATGAGCTTCCTGTCCCTGTACTATATGAACCTCAGCAATTGTCAATAAATAAACTAAACTGAAAAAAATACATAATTTTTTGCTAATCTTATACTTAATTAGAGAGATGATTTCAAGGAATAGTCCGGGAATTTTAGGCATATAAACATTATTTTACTTGAATTTTAAGGGATCTAGAGATAAACTGAACTACGAAAAACTAAATTAGAAATCAACGAATCTCTTGTTAGCACCTTCTGAGATGGGAAAAACTAGTTTACACGGACTAAAATCTCCAATTAATACACAAATATTCCAGCAAAGTAATAAAGAAACAGATACAGTAAATAGACAGGCTTTATCGATTTTGCTTCAAAGCAGAATTTTTTGACCAAAGAAACAATACTTCATGCTAACTATAACCCCCTACTTCGCAGAATTCTTATGAAAGATACGAAAAATTCGACAACTGGATTAAATCCAGAGAAAGATCCATTTACATTAGGAAATAGACTGCTCCAGAACTACTGAAATGTATGAACTGTAGACAAAATTAAATCATACACTGTGATTGATATTACAGTATGTGCCAAAACAAACAGTACCGGTACTGAAATTCTCGCACTGATACTGCACATGTACGTATCATATCCATGGTGAAGTTTTTTTATTTGAACTCACTGTTGTATTGTTGATACATAACATAGTGAAGATTTGCTAAAAGGTTCTCACAACTGAGGAAAAAGTGTTTATAGTAGAGTATTATTTCCATTCATACAGGATAGGATATGCAAATGGCCCTGGTTTGAAACAAATTTCAGACGAGTTTCGTGATAAATTTCACAAAGCTCTGCTGAGTAACGCAGTTTTGTTACAAGTTGTTAAGTTTCGCTGTACAGGAAGCTTCCTCACTCAAAGAAAAGGCTGCACAGGTAGAGCTGTTACTGTGACAAATAATGATAATCATGGACGGCTCCTGGCCCAGGTGTTACAGTCTCTGAAAAGAAGTCTTTGGCAAACAGCTTTGAAAACTGGTATGAGTATAACATCCATACATTGAATGTTCAAGGGACTTGGTGGATATGCATATTGAATCCAGATTGGACAGTGTTTGAGTAATATTGATCTTCATGCCAGAATTGTGTGCTGTGGTTCAGTGTTAGCTATCATAAACGAGAATCCCACATTCTTGTCTAACATATGGTTTAGTGATGAATGTCACATTCTTCCTTTGCTTTGAACGGCCAGATGTTATTGTCCAGACACCCCTTCATTCTGAAGGTGTAACAATATGGTGTGCCATATCTGCAAAGGTGTACTTGGCCCGTATTTTGTGGAAGACGATGGTGGACATCCTTTGACTGTTAACCAGAATCAGTATAGGAACCTCATTATCACACATTTCTGAAAGATCTGCGAAGACTTTGTCGTGCACAAAACATCGCACATCATACTCAATGGTTCCAGCAAGATGGAGCCACACTACCAGAAACTCGCTCAATTTTCTCCGGGAACATTTTGGTGAATGCATAATTTCCCTTGGAACAGATTTTCCATATCCATTGCATTCACCTGACCTTACAGCACCTGATACATATGTATGGAGTATCTTGAAGGAATCAATTTTTCGACAGAACCCGCTGACAACAATTGTGGAATTGCGAGAAAAAATCTTAGTTATTTTTCCGCTATTTGCAAACATGTTTCGAAATGTACGAGAACATTATGAGTATTGTTTGGAGCATAATGGAAAGCATTTTGAACATTTTTTTATAGAGAACGTTAGAGAAAAGTGAGCCATCTTCATGTCTTCACATTTATTATAGATCTATAAATTGTATAAATTTTCAGTTCAATAAACATTTTCAGTACTGTTTGTTTTGGTGTATACTATACTTCATAATGGCAGATGAGTTCACAAATATTAAAAATCAAAGTGAGTTATTTTCAGAAATTCCTTATATTGGCCCTGTTCTTTCTTTTACAGTGAAAGAGAGATTTTTATGAAAACTGCTGAATCTATATTTCATGCTATGCTATAAAGAAATTAAAAGGAAAAGAAAAAAGAAATTTTGGCATGAATGACTAGTATTCTTTTGATGAATTTGTAACCCTTCAGAAGATTAATGCTCGACCCTTGGGGAGGGGGGGGGGGAGAGTACAAAGTACCATACATTGACTATAAAACACATGCTTTGTCTTTTTGCAGTCGTTAGTTTTATAAATCAACAACGTCTTCCTGATCATAAAGTCTGTTATGGTCTTACATAAAATTTTCATGTCAAGTCATGTCTTGCAGGTCTACCCCTTTACAGTGAGGTCACAAAGTGAGTGTACCCCCCATGTATTCTTATTTCACTTACTTTATGAATGTTTGTACCCCCATGTTTACATTGGTACCATGTTGCCATGGTAATTGTGCAGTTATAAACAAACATGGCTGATCAGAGTCTGTCTACCATTGACCTTTCTCAACCGGTGGATTGGAAGAGGATCTGCAGATGCTCAAGCTCCTTTTGCTGACCTCACAACACCTGATAATGCTCTCTGAGGGTTCTTCAAGGACAAAGTGCGAAATCACCGCTATAACACAATGATGAGCAGCTGTGGAAGATGCCTTCAACGAAGTGACCCTTGATTATCTCTGCAAAACATTTGCTAGGACATGACGCTGAATTCAGCTGTGCTATGAAAATGAAGGTCTTCATATAGATGACTTGGATCATTAAACTATCACGTACATGTCCACATCAATCAATCAACTATACCCATCATAGTGTCGTAATACAGAGGGGGTATGCCCACTTTGTAACCTCACTGTACATTCGGCCTGTTGATGTATGTCCTATAAATAAATAAACAGATAAAACATACTAATGAAATGTAAAGAAAAATCAAGAAGCTCGAAAGTGATATATCGGAAATTACAAGCATGTACAAGTAGAAAGTTTGAAAAGCATAAAAACATTTGTGGACAATATAATAGATGGAACAGAGATTCAATAATAGGGCTCTGAAAATTATAAAGTTGAGCGTGATTTTTTTAAGTTAAAAATGTTAATGGAAATTTATAAAAAAAAATCTATGTAAAAAACTCTGATGTTTGGAAGTAAATATGTTTATGCAGTGGCAGATATTAGTACCCTCAAATATTGTACACCGCCCAGCATAAATCATACAGGCATTGCTTCACGATATTGGTTATGAAACTTCGAAGATACTCGCGAAGTGTGTACAGTATTGTGTTTTTCTATTACCAGTAACGTGAAAAGATTTTTCAGCACTGAATAGAATAATGACGAAAATGAAAAGCTCTATGCAACAAGATACTTTTCCAATCTTGTGTAAAGAGTCAACTGAAGGATTTGACAAACCTTGGTGAACAATAATTATACTGGAAGAAAATCTGAGATGAATTCGACTAATGTCAATGTAATACAGTGAACAGAACATACTGTTATTTTACTTAATATTCAAAGCAAATTTTAACACCATTAACGAAGTAATCTACACTTTGCAAAGTATGTACTGGTACCGGTATACTGATGAAAGCAGCAGTAGCAGCTAGAACTGCAAAATATTGTAATAAAAATGTATATTAATTGTACTCATTTCCCATCAGTGTTTATCTCTCCTCTCTCTCACTCCAGGGAAAAGTTTGAAATCACTGTTCAATTAAAAAATGGTAAAGAAATACCAGTAAGCATTACGAATTTTCACTGTTAAACTGAGAAATCTGAAAAAGACTGAATCAATGGGATTAACTTTTTATGTTATTAAATTAAGAATGTTATACCAATAAGCGTCAATCAACATAGTTTAATATTACATAAAACAATTTTACATTTTTCTTTCAACTTCCCTGTAAGGTTTGTTATTTAACTGAAAACAATGTAATGCAATGAAATTATCTTAGCTAAACATGTATAAAAATCAAGCTACGTTTATTAATTTGGCTGACTGTAAACATTTGTAGCAATTATATTATTAATGTCTCTAAGCTGAATATGTACAACTCCTTTCCTTTTTTCTGTTAACTATAAGAAATATAACTATTGGAAATGTAACTTCATATGTACAGAATATTATTGCTGTGGACCTGTAATTTTAATATCAGTTATAATGTACAATTAGTAATACAGACTTCCTGAAGTTTATACAGCAATACCTTTCTTCTTCTCTGACTGACATCAAGAAATGTGTAAGTTCTCTTTAACAAAAATATAACCGAAATTTTTAAGTTGGTTTCAATAGAGTTTGATTTTTAAATATACAATGTGAGTAAAAAGTATGAAATATTACTTACAACTTTTAAATTTTTATCCTATACTTGTTTTTTGAAAGATGGGCCATGACAGTTAAGCGGCTGAGCTTGGAACTACTGTGCTATGTTGCCAATATGGACTACCACGCTGCCAGCTAATGGAAACTATAACAATTGACGTTAAGATGGGTGATGTTAAAACATTCATTGACAATTTACGTGAAGGTAAAAAAAACCAATACAAAAATCGACAGAGAATCAAAGACGATATGTACCAATGCTAACATTGTCGCTAAGAGAGCTATTAAGCACTTGCCACGTGGGAACTGTAAGTTTGGCAACTCAACCATTGTTACCATAGCAACAGGCCTACCACGCTATGTGACATTCAGTTGTTTTTCTGATCGCAATGCTTCTGTCATGTCCTATCTTTCAAAAAAACAAGTATAGTAGAAGACATAACTCTCCAGAGACATACATCATTCAGTGTGGCCTGTCGAAGAGGTGTACAACTTGAAAATGGGTCACAGTCCTGCCATCTATCTGAAATATGCAGAACCTGAATCACGTAAGTGAAGTAGGTAGGCAATGGATACACGCACACAGTTTTATTGAAAAATATGATTATAAAGCTGCTTGTATACGATCAAGTTTTCAACACTTCGCAAGACTTTTCGAGAACTATACTATCAAATCATTTACAATACTTCCCTGACTGTCTTGAAAGTATATAAGAACACGTTCTAACTGATCAAAAACTTGACAATTCTTTGAAGGAATTGACAACTGGAGTTCAAAATATTACGGTGCCAAAAACCATTAAAAATGACATCCTGATCGAGAAAATATGTTTGCTACTAATTCAATTATTGTATATTAATTAAACCCATCCTGTACACCATTGGTTCTGTGGAATACTACAATAAAATGATGAAAATGCGTATGAGGAAACTGCAAGGCAGATATCTCGAGTTAAGTACCATTATTATTATTATTATTATTATTATTATTATTATTATTATTATTACTACTACTACTATATGAGGAAACTGCAAGGCAGATATCTCGAGTTAAGTACCATTATTATTATTATTATTATTATTATTATTATTATTATTACTACTACTACTACTACTACTACTACTACTACTACTACTACTACTACTACTATTTCTTACCAATGTTTATTATTGTCTCACTAATATTACTTATCCAACTTTCATTATTTACTTTCATGTTGTTTTATGGTCTAGATATTAATGTAAGATATTAAGTCTTCAGCTTATCAAAATACAAAATAAAAATTTTAGTCGATTACATTTTTTATGGAAATATACTGTACAAACAAAAAAAAAATGTAATAACTATTGTAAGCCAACTGTATTCAATTAGGTTACTAATAGTAACTATTTTCTTTTAAAACAATATGCAATTGAAGACATTATTACAAAAACAGCCCTATTACAGTTATTTTTAATGAAATTGAGTTAAGGACACATTTTCTACTATTTCAAATGTTTACAGACTCCAAAAATGATCCATGTCGGGTGCAACAGCCACAAGGATAAACACCAGTTGTACGGAAACAGCTGACATGTGTTGTCCTATTTATTTTTATTTTTCTCCTGAAAAATAGCAATTTTGACAAGGGTTGTTTTTGTAATAATGTCTTCAATTGTAATATTCTACCTTTTCTGGTACCGTACAGTTAAGTAATACAATAGTTATTTATGTATTAAGAGAGGTAAGTAGTTCTTACTAATCGAGGACAAGTTTGCAATTAAGTAGTCCGAGATTAACAAATTATACTTAACTCACGAATTGAATATAATGTTTTTTCTACTCCCACATTTTACATAATAAAAATATATTTATTCATTTTACATGATTTAATATCAGAACTGTTGGGAGAGGTCGTCGAGTTTTGAGTACCAATATTCTTTTGTTTCTTGCTATGCGACTATTGAACAAAACACATCTTCATTTAAATCCCTAGGGAAGCAATATGACTTACGTCCCGTCGTCAATAGCAACCAACAATAAGTAAGGTAATAATTGCATACTTATGGCAGTGGGAGTGGGAAAATATTGTTTTGCATATCCTAGTTATTCTCCAAAGAATTTACATATTTATATTGCAATATTTGATAAATAGGCCTTCACAGGTTGCAATAAACTTGAAGCACATGTTTTAAACTCTTGTCAAATCTTTAGCAATATAAAAGAGTCTTTGACAATTTTTTTTTTCAATATTGGTCAATTTTTGACAAGTTTTATTGTAAAGTATTGAATTGGAAGAAAAATTTGATTGTATACAAGAAGCTTTAAAAGTTATTTCGAGTACATCAACAAATTTTGCACAGGTTTGTAAAACTGTAGTTTTCTATTTTGTACAGAATGTGTAAAAAATTGTATTTCTTTAAGGACACCATATATATTTATTTTTTCATTTTTGTTGTTTCCAGGTCTTAAAATGTATGAAATCATTAACATTCTTATTTATTTACATATTATGAAGGGTAAGAGGAGAAACCAGGGAATGTCACAGAACAGCACTATTAAGCAAATCAAGTTTTAATAATTTTGACATTTCCGATTTCTAACCAGTGCACCTAATGTTTAACATTACCTTATACTGATATTTCTACTTCTAAAGCCTTTGTCATTGGAGAGTTCTGCAGTTTCAGTTGCCATCAACAGAATGTGCTTCGCTAAGAAGGACATTCCCTGTTTTTCCCCATACTCTCCATATTATTGTTGTATAGACTCAAAGAATAATTAGAATGTAGAAGTGCATCTAAATATCAGTTCAGCTCCTTTCTTTTCATCAATAAGGGCGTAGATATCTACTAAAGCACTTAGGCATGAATGGCCTATTGTGCACCCCATAAACTAGATATCAACCCAGGAGGCCACAGTAGGTGATCAGCTTCATGATGCTACTGGGTTTTATTTCCTGAATTTCCTTGGGAGACAACATGTGTTTTCTGAGATATCAATACCTAATGTGCTTAAACCTAGACTATTCAGCACAATGTGAGGTGATGACTCAACATTGATCCCACATTTCCTACAAGTTGGGTCATCAATAAGACCCAAAATATGTAGATATTTATTCAGATGACATTATTCGATCAGAAGTCCAGTTGTTCATCTTAAACTTATCCTTTCTAAGGCTAGGAGTTGTTTAAATTAGGTTTTGGTTCTCCAATAAAGAGTTTGGCTGATGTAGGTGTGCAGGCACTCAGTAAACCCCTCATCAGATTGTCCTTTAGACCCTGTTTGATTACACACTTAGAGATACTAACACAATGTTCTGGGCCATAGCGTTGGATAGTAGTTCCATGCTTGACCAGTACATCAGTCTGTTCATTACCATACACTCCACTGTGTCTTGGGACTCAAATGAGTTGTACTTTATTCTTTCTCGATAAGGTTTATCATTATTGAGAATAAAATATGGTCATGAATCCAATAAACATGGACAGAAGGCAATCGAAATAGATGAGCAACAATAGTTCCTTCATTCTCAAGTCTTTCTAAAGTTGATCAACATGGTAAATTTTACAGGAAAAAGAGAATTGAAATTCTGATGATGATTGGCTGTGGAGATAGGAAGAGGATTCAACAGGAGGCAACTGCCTTCTTTAATGAAGTGCATCCAAAACGAAGTATTAGTCACTCTACAGTATCTAAAATTTTAGAAAAGTTCAACAATACTGGAAGTGCTAAAAATAAATCCAAGTGTGGAAGATCGAAACACGTTGTAGATGGTGGAAAAGCTCTTGATATTTTATTATCTGTGGTTTCAGCATGTTGGTGCCCCTGCGCATTCTGAAAGGGAGATGATAAACTACTTGATGCATGAGTTTCCAGGAAGATGAATTGGCAGAAGAGGAAGAGTTGATTGGCCTCCAAGATTACCTGATATGAACTCGTTAGATTTTTACTTATAAAGTCATTGAAGAGAAGGGTGTATTAAAGTAAGACAGACGACCTACAAGAGTTAAAACAAAGAATCAGCTATGGAATGCAACAGGTCAATGCTGAAGGTAGAGAATTTCCAAGGCAGACTCATGCATTGTTAGGCACTAAATGGAGGTCATTTTTAACAATGTTTACGATCCCATACCATTTAAGACTGAGGCGAATGGAGGCCATCCAAGAGCCTGCACAATATAGACTACCTTTTAAGACCTGGAGAATACAGACACTAAAAATAAATATAGGGTGTCATTAAAAAAATATTTTTTTATACATCTAGCACAAAATAAAAATTACTGTTTTACAAACATAAAAAATACTGTTTTACATGTATAAAATGTGCCAATTTATACCAAACAACTCATGTACACAATATCTTTCAATAAGGCTAAAATTTAAGAAGATACAAATAGCGTTCCATACTTTTTACTCACCCAGTATAATCAAATTTAAAGAGTTTCAATAAATCTGTACCAAATATATTTTTATTTTATGACAGTGCATATCTTTCAATATTTTCTGTGAAACCAACATCAAATAATATTGTACAATTCTGATTCCAAAAATCTCCAATGTGACTTGCAAAAGCATGTCTAAATACTACACAAATAAATGGCAATTTTGAAATCTGGACAAGTAGATCAGCAATCCTATTGAACACCTGATGAGGAATTGATTATACATTTATATAATTCCTGCTTCCTAACTGAAACAAATTACATTTATATATATGCTGTTGTTGAATATTTAGTGACGGGCTTCGTTGTATGGGTATTAGTCTGTTTTGTGCCACCGTCTTTCTTAAGCCAAGAGAACTCATCTCGAAGCTTACTGAGTCGGTTGCAAGGAATGCCAATCTTCTCTTCATAACAGTGTTCTGCTAAAGTCAGCAGGGTGTCCAACAGAAATACTGCATTCTTCTGGATAAACTTGCTCTGCAACAGTTATATATAAATTGAACACTTCTACAGAAATAACACCATCATGTTGCAAATCTGCATTTTAGTTCTGGTCTTAACTAAGAATAAAATTTTCTAATATTTCTCTATCAAAACAGCAGAAAAAGTATAACAAAAATAGCATACCAGTATCTTTCAAACAAAGTATGATACTATACAACACACCTCCAACAGGGGCAAAGGCACTGGAAGACACATGCACGGACCATGCAGTTCTGAAGATAGCTCCCAAGCCAAAACAAGTCAACTAAGGTATTTTTAAACTTAGTTCATTAACACGTGAAAGTAATATATATATATATATATTATAATTTATTGGTATATATATATATATATATATATATATATATATATATATATATATATATATATATATACCAATAAATTATAATTTTGTTGATTATACATTCACATGAACAAAAGTAGAGCCCCACGAAAGTGGTTTTATTTTTGATGAAAATTCGTTTTAAAATTTCAAGATTTCGGTGTTATTGTTGCCAATTTTGGCGATGTTATTTTAAAATTATATATGTACAGTGTGAGGCATTTAAAACTATAGCCTTTAATATCTCCTATACTATTGCTGGTAGTAACGAGCTCTTTTCGCTAAATTTAAGGCCACACAAGACCTAAAAAATTTAGACTAGAGAGAATGAATTTTACTCAGAAGAATACCCACAAATATGGAGAAATTAAACTAAATAAAATTACAATTATAATGGCGTTTACTGCATGTTTCTAATGCAAATATTTAACGAAATATTGTTACTAAACTTTCATTCTTCAGATGAAATGCGTAGATGATGTAAGAAAAACAGTAACAGAAAGTGATGGTAATGTTATGTTGAATTTTGTTTAATTGAGTTGCAAATAATTTAACACCTGCACAGTGCATTAAAAGTAAGGGGACGTAATGTAATCTGAAGATAGTACTGCAATTTTTCTATTCACCATACACGAGAATTATATCAGCTTTTTCAGCATTGATAAATACTATCTTTACTAAACATCCACCACATCTTACTTCAATAAAAGTAAAACAAGCAGTAAACAAAATAATAACTATACATCTTGATCACACACTTTTAATGTTTTCGTTAATGATTTAGTTATAAAAACACCTTTCTAGCGTTACATTGAAATTAAGTTTGTATATTACCTTAGTTATCTAGTTTCGATTTCAATGTTAAAATAATAACGTAATAACATCACCATCACTTTCTATTGTTATTGCTATTCAGTAAACAAAATACCACCGCTTTCTGTTGTTTTTCTTATATCATACAGGCATTTCACCTGCAGGATAAAATTTTAATATTGATATTTCGTTAACTGTTTTCATTAGAAACATGCAGTAAATGTCATTATTATTCTAATTTGATTTAGTATAATTTTTGTTTCAGTTATGGCTATTGTTTCATTAAAAAAAAAAACTTTATGCTGAAAATACACTTTTTTTTTATTAATATGCATTCTGTATAGGCTAGATTTGTGAACTATGTGCCCTCAAATCTAGTGAAAACAGTCGTCATTATCAGTATCATCGCTATCCCGACAAGATCAACAATTGGATTCATAAGGTTTGTTCCAGCAAGGGATTCAGAATGCGTTCTGAACTAATACTTAATTTCTTTCAATGCATGCTTCAATTGTGTACCGGTACATTGTCAGAACTAGTTCGGGATTTTACGTTGTTAGAACGTTTCTTGAACTCTTCTTTCAAGGCCTTCAAAGTTTCTTCTCATATTAAAATTATATTTATCTTCCGAACTTAATTCGTCATAAAATTTATCATTATCACCTTTCAAATCACTCATGATCGACTATTTTTTTATTTTAACCTCCCTAGTCTCGAAGCATTTTAACCATAACTTCAGATTACACCATCTGCACGTGTCAACAGTTCCAAATTCCCAGTTATGCTCTTAATCGAGAATCAATTTCACCTGTTCCAAACGAGTTCTGAAGCACGTTGGAACAGGGAACTGGGAGTTCAGTATCGGTTCGGAATCAGTTCTAATCTTCTTGGAACACACATTGGGCTACTGCGCATGAGCGGACAGTTCAGAATCGATTCCAAACTGTGCTGGAACCAACCTATAATTGACCCAACTGTAAGGATGGAAACATATGACAATCAACCTGCTGAGGTACATCAGGAAAAATGCGATATATACAACCCCAATATATCATACTATAAGGAAAAATATCATCTAATGTCGATCGAAATTATTGAATTACTCATTGGGGCTAGAGGGACCATCACAAAAATATTCGTGCAATTTTGCAAACAGTTTGGTCTAGGACAAACTCTTGTTACTGAAGTATCTCTGCAGTGAAGGGATCTAAGATTCTAAGAAATCATCTCAACACTTGAAGAGACTGATCTCTTTCGTATGGCGATCTGCTCACTTAAGTTGGGTCCTGCAACTAGTGCTGAATAGACTGCGATCACCTGATAACAAATAGATACTCAGAGGATTTGATGTTTCTTCTGGAATTAATAATAATTCTTTATTTATTCTGGCAGAGTTAAGACCATAGGGCCTTCTCTTACACTCTACCAGGTCACAAAGTATACAAGCAGTTAAAAGTTAAAGAACAGGGGAAAAAAAAAATGATAATAACAATAATAATAATGATAATAATAATAATAACAATAATAATAATAATAAATCGACACTAAACAACATGAAAATAATACCATAATAGAAAAAAAAAAAGTAAAATACATTGGAATATAATGAAAGCAACTCATTTAGTACAAATGGTTAATATGGAAAAACGTAAGGAAGAATATATCAAAATGGAATGTAATAAAATAATAATAAAAAAGAAAATAAATACGAAAATTAAATAAAATTCACGATAAAAAGGCTATGATAATAAATTCATCGGCTGATAATGATGATTTGTTTAATTGTTTTCAATTATTTATAATTGTATGATTTCTTTACCTTCCCCATTGTTTTCTCTTTTTCCACTATAATTGTTTACTTACCATTTATTTAAAAAAATCATTTTTACGATAAGTTTTGTCTTTTAGGTAGCCCCCACTTGGAGGAAGCTGAATAAATAAAGTTTATTGAAATATATATAGGAGATATTTAAGATGGTAGTTTTAAGTGTCTCACTCAGCATAAATACAGTGAGACCCAGCAAACATTCCTGGAATTTCTATCGGTCAAGTAGGGGCAGGTACCCCTCCTTACAGCCGTTGCTTGCATCTGCAAACACATGGAGCTTCACCAGATTAAAACTTACGTACTATGTAATAAATCTAATAAGTTTTTTCAAAATATGAGAGATGGAGATGGAGATGGAGATGGATATAGATATAGAGATAGAGATAGAGATAGAGATAGATAGAGATAGAGATATAGACATATAGAGATATAGATATAGAGATAGAGATATAGATATAGAGATATAGAGATATGGAGATGGAGATAGAGATAGAGAGATAGAGATATAGAGATAGAGATATAGATATAGAGATAGAGATATAGAGATAGAGATAGAGATATAGAGATAGAGATATAGAGATAGAGATATAGATATAGAGATATAGATATAGAGATATAGAGATAGAGATAGATTTAGAGAGATAGAGATAGAGAGATAGAGATAGAGATATAGAGATAGAGGTATAGAGATAGAGATATAGATATAGAGATATAGATATAGAGATAGAGATATAGAGATAGAGAGATAGAGATAGAGATATAGAGATATAGATATAGAGATAGAGATAGAGATAGGTAGAGATAGAGATATAGAGAGATAGAGATATAGATATAGAGATAGAGATAGAGAGATATAGAGATGGAGATGGAGATAGAGATAGAGAGATATAGAGATAGAGATATAGATAGAGATAGAGATATAGATAGAGATATAGATATAGAGAGATAGAGATATAGATAGAGATAGAGAGATAGAGATATAGATAGAGAGATAGAGATATAGATATAGAGATAGAGATATAGATATAGAGATAGAGATATAGATATAGAGAGATAGAGATATAGAGATATAGCTATAGAGATATAGAGATAGAGATATAGATATAGAGATATAGAGAGATAGAGATAGAGATAGATAATAATAATAATAATAATAATAATAATAATAATAATAATAATAATAATAATGTTTTATTTTCGCTGGCAGAGTTAAGGCCATAAGGCCTTCTCTTCCACTCAACCAGCCTTAATCAATACAATACATAAATTTAAATTACAAATATTTTCACTACACTTAAAAGGTTCTCCAGCAATAATCTTCACTACACATTTATTTAAATTTAGATAAATCTATAAGGTAAAGTAGTAACTTAATTTATGAGCTAATTTAATTCAATGAATTATAATTAATTTAATATTTGAGATAGCTAGTAAAATGATGAAAATTAATTTAATATAAGCTTACTAGGACTATGTTACAGGGAGAATATATATATTTCTATTTCTATAATGAGAATATTAATGTAATTGTCATTAGAGGTTTTGTAAATCTATTTAGAGAAATTAAAGATAATAATAATAAGAATGGACAGATGTTAGTTTCATTATAAGTAACAAATATTAATCAGCAATTCATCTGTTAAGTAAGAATTTATGTAATTTTGACCTAAATGAAGCTATTGTCCAACAACCCCTTATATCACTCGGAAGCGAGTTCCAATTTCTAGCAACTGAAACTGTATAGGATGAAGAATATAAAGATGTCTTGTGGTAGGGTATAATGAGTAAATTGTTATAATGAGATAGAGATAGAGATATATAGATATAGAGATAGAGATAGAGATAGAGATATAGAGATAGAAATATAGATATAGAGACAGAGATAGAGATATAGAGATAGAGATAGAGATATAGATATAGAGATAGAGATATAGATATAGAGATATAGAGAGATAGAGATAGAGATAGGGAGATAGAGATAGGGAGATAGAGATAGGGAGATAGAGATAGAGATAGAGATAGGGAGATAGAGATAGAGATAGGGAGATAGAGATAGAGATAGAGAGAGAGCGAGAGCGAGAGCGAGAGAGAGAGAGAGAATCATAAATATGAAAGCTGCATGGTTGGTGAATCCCTGTCCAAAATTAGCTCTGTCAGTCTGTCTTTGATTGCCTGCAGTAAAGGAACGCAATATATGAGCTAATAATGAGTGCAGTTTATTAAGTTGTGTTGTGTTTTGCAATGATTACATATTCAGTGCATGAACATGTACACATTTAGAAAAAGAAATTGTGTGCGAGAACAAGGGAAAACTTTAGACGTAAATTTCCTGGCCACTCAGTTCATGTAGAAAAACAATACTAAATTTAGTGAATAGGTTTAATTAAAAGATTCTGTGAATAATGTGATGTGAAATAAGTATCAGACAAGATCGGCAACACTTCCAGCCACTTGTATAGAAGGTGACTATCAAATATTATTAATATATGTATGTAAGTTTTAATCCAGCAAAGTGTCATGAGTTCACGAGTGCAAGCAATAACAGTAGTGGAGGGGACTTGTTGCTGGCTGGCAGACAGAAACACGGAATGTTCGTTGGGACTCACTGTACATATGCAAGTTTACAAAAGTATTTCTTAAAAATAAATTTTTATTAAGATTTCGCGATTAAAACGTGTACTACTGAAATTAATTAAAAAACTTGATGTTTTTTTTCACGTTATTATACGAATTCGCGTTATTTTGTGATTCAAAACTGCGTTTTGGGGGGGGGGGGGAGGATTATGGGAAGTATAAAGAAATGGTGCAACAAATTGGCAAAATAAGAACAATTCATTTTGTAGCATTTCACTAATTTCACAGATCTCTGTAAGAAGTTAATTTCTTTAACATACCCGATTCGCTACTACATCTTCTCCATAGGTAGCACAAATTTTCATTTTGGTTTGTGAGGCGGTTTTACCCAAACGGTAATAAAACAACAAAAGATGCCAATAATGATCCTTTTTATCTTCCATGTTTCCAAACACCATTAACAAGTCCACACTGATGCATCCAAGATCAGTCCCAAACACGAACTGACATATTCAACAGTGGGTCTGGTTGTTGAACCCTATCTTGCAAAGGTGTTTCGATAACTTCAATAACTTAGTTGTACAGCAGGTATAGTGTCTTCAGGTGTTTACTGGATAGTTCATAGTGATGGAACTTACAATAAAAGCAAACGAACTTACGAGACAACCAGATACATACAATTTGTAGACAATATAACATTACTTGCGAAATTAACTGAAGAAATGGAAAGAGTGCTCAAGAAATTAGATCAAATCATTGAAGAAACAAGACAAAAAATCTGCTGAAAATTAAAGTGATAACAAATTCTAAGATATGGCCAATAAAGATAGGAAATTTATTCTTAGAATATAGTTGAAGAATATATGTACCCGGGACAGAGCATCTCCATAGCAGGACACAGTGATATGGAGATAAAAAGAAGAAT
This sequence comes from Periplaneta americana, assembly GCF_040183065.1. Classification (NCBI taxonomy): domain Eukaryota; kingdom Metazoa; phylum Arthropoda; class Insecta; order Blattodea; family Blattidae; genus Periplaneta; species Periplaneta americana. The sequence continues at coordinate 58,893,991 of NC_091129.1, read as the reverse complement.
TGAGCTTGCTTGGAGAAAGTTCTGGAGTCTGTTGTACAGTAGTGGCAAAAAAAACCGGACCAACAGAATAATCAAAGTCCCCGAAATGAGCCACTGCACATGCCACACTGTGCTGTTTATATTTTGGCACATCTTTCTTTTCCTTTTTATTTCTTTTAGATTTTTCTATCTTCATATTTTTCTCTGTTAGTTTTAATTATTCTAACTCTTCATAGATGGCTTGTAGTTTTTTCTTTCTGATCTAGTTCTTCTTACTGCTCGTAGATGGCTTTCCTCTCAACTTTCTTTTTTTTGCTCTGTTTCTGTTCCTATTACCTATGATGAGTTGAGTCTGAGGGGCCAGTCATTTTTTGATCTGGGGAGCGATGATTATTTTATAATAGCGCTTGCTGATTGGTCAAGACGATGGCGTGATTTAGATTTGGTCTGTGAAGCGAGTTTCATCTCGAATGTAGCGTCAGTCTAGTGGAGGGGCTCATGGAGGTCGGACGCGTGACAGGGTACAAGCTCCTACGTAGGCCGGGGATCGAACTGGGTTCGATAAGTTTACCAGGAGTTGTATTGTACACCGTGTTGTGGGATCCTGTGAAGTATCGCAGAAGATATTAGTCCAGTGGAAGGACTCGCTAAGGTTTGAGGTGTGCTGGCAAGTGAGAGTGTGGTGAAGAGTACGAGCTGCTACGTAGGCCGGGGATCGAACTGGGTTCGATAAGTCTACCAGAAGCTGTATAGTACTCGGTGTGCGGGAACCTGTGAGTGAATTGCAGAAGGTATTCGGGTGGAATTTAGCGGCGAGTTTTGGGATGTACTTATTAGTTTGAGCTGCTATCATTTTCCTGACTCATTTGCGTTCAGTCAACTCTGGTCAAATACTGGTCAGTATTTGTATTTTTGGTGGATCGTTTTTCTAGCTGTGATATTATTAAAAGTCTATCTCTACATACTATCAGTTCAGTGAGTTGCTCTTGGCTTATGTTTAATCTAGTTATTGCAGTAGAATGAATTTAAAAGGTTTGGAATCCATGACGAAGGCACCCATTGTTGTGTGACATTTGAGGGGTGACCAATTTGTATGTAACAGCTGTGTGTGTGCTGAGTGATGGTTATGTCAAAGTTGTATAACAAGATGGATGCCAGCATGGGGAAGCACCTACCTATGTAAGGTAATTAGTAGGATTTTGTCTACGCCACACTGTTAGCAAGATATGTTATGTGCTACGAATTTATTTGCTTGTTCTAATAAATAGTTGTGTTTTATATAGTGAATGTGACTACCTCGACACGCAGATTACCATCCTGATCATAACGATTCATGGCAGGGCTAGTTTATTATTTAATTGTCTTGTTTTCCAACTAACAAGTTTAGACGATTGGATAGATAAAGAGAGAGAGGCCGTGTGCGGTGCAACACCCGCATTCACAAGATAGTGAGTAATCTATTGAAATTGTAGTTTCGACTGCTGAGGTAGCCCATTTCGAAAGCCATTAGAAAATAAGCTGGTAACATTCATGTTCTGGGAATAATAAGTTAATTAAGTAGTAAAATATCGCTGCAATTGAAAAGTATTGGGAATAAATTTGAATAAGGAACAACAAAAAAGTTTCCTACCCAGGCAGGATTCAAACCACGAAAGTCTTAGTTACCAGTCTATCGTGCTCTGGAGTGAACAAGGCTCTGAAATCAGCTACAAGGGTCGGTCCAGTTCTTTCTGCCACTACTGTACATCTTTTGAAGAGATAAGATAGAAGTTTGTGTACTGATTAGGCCTTCTCAGATGCAGCTCCAATCAAAAGAAGTGGTAACGTATGTCTACCAATGATGTGTTAGCAATTGCAATTGTAGGTATAAAAATAATTGTAACCAGAAATAATCTTTGCAACAAAAATGTGACAGCACCGCTTACATTACAAATATTGATGCAAAAAAACTAAACTATTATAAAGCCTTCTACCTGGGTATTAATTAGACGCTCAGACTATACTAGAGACATGTATCATAACAGTCTGGATGTCAGATGTGGTGCTTCACAGACAGAACATGAAATAACTACAAGTTTGGGAACCGCTGGTCTAAGTGATAGGGTAAGGAACACAGAAATCAGAAGACTGACAAGCATGATGGACACAGTGATTCGAGCAAGGAAGCTGAAATGGAAATAGGTTAGCCACATTGCTAAAATGCACCAAGGAAGATGGACGTATGACACTATGGTGTTGGACATCAAAAGAGAAAAAGAAAACGTCTTCATCACAGATGATCCAATGAATATGTGAGAGAAGCAAGAGTGAAGTGGACAATAGCTACAAAATGGACAACTGGAAGGACATTAGAGCTGTAAATAGTTCACTGTTTAAATTATTAATAAGCATGGCTCGAAATGATCGTTTTCACAAACCAGAATACTTCTTTATTTTCATGGACACAGTGGTGTTGATAACAATGACGGAATTAATGACTAGTGAGATGATGCTGAGTTACTATGATAAATAAATAAATGGAGTGAATGAATGACTGAATAAATAAATAAATAAATAATTAACACTGAAATACTTATGCACTTCAGACACAAGCTTTCGGGAATTTTCATTTTTTTTATCATATTTACATAGACGGAAACCATGAATGGTAGTCACTTCATTCAGCCGGAAAAATATATGCATATTTAATAAAATGCACACATCTTTAATAACAATACGTCAATTCGCATATTATTACTAGTGAAAGAGAATGATTCCCGGTCCTACACTTATGACTGGAATCCTTATTTCGCAAAGTGATTGAAATGGATACTCAGTTCGCAATTTAAATAATAAGAAATTCAACTCGCTGTGCTAGCAGTGGCCTAAGACATCTAATCAGTATCTCGATATGGAGTGATAAAGGGTCGCTGAATTTCGGTTCTTTTAATTCCATTAACACCACGCTATTGTTCAGAATCTCGATGATCAGACATAACAAATACATGATGCAAGAATGTTATAAATTATTAATGTAAGTGCTTATACGAATAATAAAATAAAGCATTCCTGACAGTGTCATTACCATTCTTTTTTAACAATTTAATTGAAAATTAATTGTGAAAATGTACTGAAATATCATAACTAATTAACACCAAATTGAACCGGAACAGACAATAGCCATTTCTTACGAGACAGAATAGAAAGGTTTCTGAAATTTATAAACCAGAACCTGTTAGTAAGTGTACTGAAATGTTTATTGAGCTGGTATTAGTGTGCAATTTAGTAAGTAACACTTAGAAATTCAGTGGGTATATCAAAGAGCTTTATGACTATATTTCACAACAGTATTATGTACAAAAGGATAACACCCCCCCAAGAAACAGCTAACCATAGAAGATAACTTAAACCATTCTTCTAGAGGAAAGAGGCCATTACCCTCAAGTCTAAAGGGATTCCTGGCTATCTTTTATCTTGGTATCATGTGACACTAAAGTCACTTGCCAAATGGAGAAAACAATGTTATTTTGAAACAATACCAAATTATCTTTTTTGGAACAGATCTCTTGTTGATAATCACATTCTACCATGAAGTACCGTACAGCACAACATTATTACATTGCATTGCCCTCAGGTAAACATGACTAGGTTTGCTGTAAAGATTACTGTTCTCATTACAACTGCACAGTGTACTACTGCAAATGTTCAAAGTGTGTTCCATTTATTTGAAGACAGTGTTTCACTTGATCCTGACATTCCTCTGTCACACTTAAAAGTGTTGTTTATGGAATGTGTTGGATAACACAGGTGATCCTTTGTTTCAGTTAATTTATAGACGCAGGTTCTGTCTGAAAAACATGCCGTTTCACACATCTTCATAGAAAAAATCTAGAGGTGTGAGGTCTGGTGATTATGGCTCCACTCGCTATTCAGAAGTCAACATGATGTCTTCAGCTCTCAATCAATATTAGTAAACAACTCAAAATAATACCGATCTCTTCTTTGGCTCTCAATAACTCCAAGCAACAAACAAAATATAACACAAATTGTAACACTATTGTTTACCACGGCCTACTTCATGATTTAGTCACAAAACATACCTAAATATAAACAAAAGGTAGAGGTCATTTCCAAACAGAATAATGCACTTCATTTGACAAGTGACTTTTGTGTCACACACTATAATATGATCAAAAGCAATATTTAGGTTCCTGTTTCATCCTTATTGCATGCATGCAGTGCCACTTTACCTCTGTCTTGTACTTGTCACTGGACAATGATGCCTCCACGTGCAGCATCTGAGCTTGGAACACATCGCCAAGCACCTCATCCACTGTGTAAAGTAATTCAGGGGTGGCCAGGCGGAGGCAGTCCTCCAACAATGTCAGGTACAATTTGCTGAATGCCACAGTGTTGCCAGTCAATCCCAGCCAGCAGTCTCCTGTACATGATCGATAATACAAGAGGCATATGAAACATCTGTAGTGATAAAGTTGAGATAATACACTTCTTCTTAGAATAGAAAGGCTTATTTAAACTGATTTATTATTCAAAGATTTTCTGCTTTGTGTGTACACTAACAGTGGTACCAATGTAGGGTCCAAGAAGACCCAATAATCGGTATTATTATTATTATTATTATTATTATTATTATTATTATTATTATCATCATCATTATTATTAGTTTGTTATCATGATTTGTAAATAACATATGTTTTTAATAAATAAGGATGCATCGTTTGTGTGAATTTTTATTCGTCTCTCCTACTGCTAATCAAGTGGCTGTGTTCATAGTTTTAAAGAAGCGAAACTGCCAAAAGATCTTTTTCTGCTGTGAAAAGACTGAAGATAACAATGTCCTAGCAAAGGCTTAGTCGCATTGCTGTTTTAAATATACAGTACACAAGGATAGCGCTGAAAAGTTGAATTTAGAAGACGTTTGTGACATATTTATAGGGAGAAGTGCTGTCAGAATACAAACACATTTGCAACAAGCCGTGCTGCACAATGATTTAATCCACGTTATTATCTATTTCTATTTCTATTTTAGAAAGAAATCAAATCCGAAAGTCAAAAAAGTTTTTTTGAACTACTTAATTATTAAAACTGGTAGACTAATTTATGCAGAACATAACACAAGATAATGCACAGATTTTTTTGTATATACTGTAGTTACTGGAAGGTCTTAATATTATGGAGAGGAATTTTATTTGGTCGTCACAATTGGTATTAACAAAACATATAAAATAAAGGTTACATACAAATAAATGTAATAGCCCCTGATACTTATACTAACAATATACATTTCAAAATCGTTCTTACATCTCCATCTTGTTATTTTTAGCATTCTATATTTTATATACTATTCGTAGTCATATCAATATTACGAAAATTAATATCGTGATATATGAAAGGGAGGATTTTATGAGAGTATGAGAGTTATTTTTTTCTTTTCTTTTTGTGAACTTGTAACTAAAGTGTTTCAGCCCACCGAGCCAACCAAATATTTTTAAAAAACTTGGCGTCACTGTACACTAACCTGTAACATAGGTGTGTATGCTTGCTACACCAATATCACTCATTTCTTGCAGGAACTTGGTGAGTCCAGCTTTACTCTGTAAATTCATGGGTCGCCATTTGTCCTCTGCTGCCCGAAGTTTCACTGCATCCACTAATTTCTCCCGTGAATCTCGCAATGCCCTAGTTAATGGGGTGCGAAGTAAGCCATCCAACTGGTATCTCAGGTCTACACCAAGCTCACATAGCTGCAAATGAGAACATCGAGGATCAACGTCACTGTTTACTTCAAATTTTCATTTTGCTACCCAGAGAGAAATCCATGGATGCCTGCAGGAAGGATCAGGGTAGGATGACCAGATTTTTTATGGTCCAGCAAGGGACATCGGCAATTTCAAGAAAAATCACAAACGCTTATCTAGTCACTCTCCATTGAAATGTTGCAGAAAATACATGTAACAGTTGATACAGTTGCACACTAAATTTGTAGAGTATCTTAACTTTTTGAAATAAATGTATAAATACACGTAACTCCTATACATAATTATAGTCACTAAGAATTCAATTTCAGTACTGACGTATGAATGAAGTCTTTCACATAATACTGTACACACTGAACTCTAGCACACACATTTTACAAATACTTGTCTGAAGAATATATCTTTTTAAGTATCTATTCATTCCCATACAGCTTCACACTAAGTTCTTCACATTAGAAATGAAAGTTTGTATTCACTTGTAACAAAGCTTTAACTGTTTCAATTTTCATTCTTGACTTTTCATCAGTCCAGACTGAGTTCATTGTGAAGAAAAGTCTTTCAACTGATGAATTACAAAGACACATAATTAATGACACTTTTTTGAGAAGATTTTCAAATGGAATGGATTAATATTTTGGAATGTTGAAAAACATCATACCACTTTTCACCTGTTGGTTTGTCGCAAAATTCCTCGTTTTTTAACTACTTAAAAATGGATGCTGCGGCAGTACTAACGCTTCTATGCAACGCAAATGAAGACAAAGATGTTATGTTCTTTTCAAAGAGTGCAGAATATGTCATACTGTGCTCGCTGGTTCTTCTGTCTCATACTGAGAACCATTCAGAAATGTGCATGAATCACAGCAATTTCATCACAATGCTTAAATATTCACAACAAAATCAAAACTTCTGGGGACAAAATTAATTTCCAGGGACAAAAACAAGGACATTTGCTCCCCAGGGACAGCAACTCCAAACTGGGGACTGTCGCTGAAAATTGAGGACATCTGGTCAGCCTAGATCAAGGGGCACTTGATCTTCCCTGGCATTTTTTTTTATTTTGGCAAACGATGCATAAAATACCTCTGCTAAGAAACGTAATAAAGGAAATGTTTAATTTGCAAAATATCAAAGAGCTTCAAAATGAAATGATTACTGTTACTGAAATAGATATTTTAAACACCATTTACACTTATTAACCATTTCTATATTACGACTGAAACATTCAAGACAACACAATAATTCTTATGTAGTTGTATTTTAATTCACGAATGTAATCAACTGAAAAGTCATCTTCCATATGTTGTTGTTGATTGAATGCCTAGGCACTTAACAATGAAGTCATTCGCATCTTGCACTCCAGTATTTTTGTACTATGTCATCTTCTTATAGCAATGCTGTGCATCTTTTTGTGTGTTCCATGTTCATGTCTCCATTGGTATCACCTGTCACACAGGCAGATACATCTTGCATATTAATACTGTTTTAAGGCTCAAATTAGCATACGAGCATCCATTACTATTGAACCTAAACATGTTCCGTTTTTATGCTAGTTTAGTGCATCTTCTGCTGCATCTTTACTGAGTCATCAGCCAACATCCAACATACGTGTGATCATCACAAGTTTCACCATCTACGGGCCATATAAGATCAGAAAGGCCACACATGTATAATTTTTTTAATTGGTTTATTTTACGACACTTTATCAACTGCGATAGTTATCTAGCATCTGAGTGAAATGAAGGTGATGATACCGGCGAAATAAGTCCAGGGTCCAATGCTAAAAATTACCCAGCAAAGAATGTATAATTCATCTATTGAAAAAAGTGTGGGTTGAGTCCCCTTGGGGAAAATCCTGTGGGTGTCCATGAAGAGATCTTTAAAGAATCAAAAAGAGTCTGTAGTATTCTCTCTTCTTTCAAGATTGCTGTTCTATAACATTACAAATTAATGACACAAGACTCTAGTGCTCTAAAAACTTTACCACTCTCGGCAGGCATAAATGTGACAGGCACATTACAATAGAATTTTGCGACGTATGATCCACAAAGCAAAGCAGACAACATGATGAACCACTATGTAAAACTACTTTGCAAAAAATATGAGTTTGAGTAACAAACTGTCACTTAAAAATAAAACTCACCCTGAAGTATTTCTCACGGTTAGGAAATTGTTTTAACTGCTATTTGTAGCAAGAGTTGTCTTCTTCTTGACAAGTATTAGTCCTTATGAGAACTGTTACAATCCAAACAAAAGATTTGAATTTTCACACCATCTTTTAATGAGGGTAAGGGGGAAATCCAATGATCTTCTACCACGAGGACAATAATGCAAAATTGGCATAATTACTTTTGGGATTCATGTATCAATCATTCTTTTCAGATGTTCTCGTCAATTTCTATGGCATTTACAGGTGTATCCTAAGATTGGCTCAGTTTTAAGAGCTTTAAGTATATCTTCATTTTTCATATGATCCCATTTGGTGACTTCTGCTGTTTGCCTCGTAAACTTCATCTCACCAGCATTATTCTATTTCCATCATGCTGTTATAGGATCCATGCTTCTCTCCCATAGCAAAGAGCACATCTTGCTAAGTTTTGTGAGTGGTTTTTCACTAAAAATGGTTTGAACATCTGATTTATGATGCCCAAATATTTATTATATTTAGAGATATTTTTCTGAATGAACACCTGATTTATGATGCCCAAACATTTATCATATTTAGAAATGCTTTTCTGAAATATCTAATTCTTCCAGGAATGAAAAACTGAATGATAAACTCAGCTGCAATACCACAATAGTGGTAATATCACTTTTAATTATAATTTTTTTCTTTATGGAAGATGATGAATAAAGACAAAGTAAAAAATAGATTATTCCAAGAATACCGGTGTCTGTTTTTCATGAGTCATAAGTTCCACTAAGCAGCCCAAATGAGATTTTTATGTCCGCTTTTAGGTGTAAACAGACTCGATAAAAAGACATTACAAGAAAGTGGAAGGTTTACAAATATATAAAAGGAACTGGTTCATGTACAAAGAATGTAATATGTTAACATACCTGGTCACATTGATTTCTCACACAAGTGACACACTCTGCCAGCATAGTGATGGATGACTGGGGCATGAAAACCTGCTTGATGAGGTGTGATGTCAGGTGGTTCAATTCTGAACCTGCCCATACCACAAATGCTACAACAGAAAGAAAATAATTACAATTTCTGAGTAGTCTCCAACTTCTAAACTCATCAAAAATTAAAATTAAAAACCTACGCAGCTCTTGGAAACAAAGTCTGATTCAAGTTTTCTCAGTGGAAGACAGCTACAGATATTATGTTTTCCATTCAACATGGAGTGTGATATTACTAACTGCAGTTAACAGAATTCTATTTTTAATCACAATTAATTTAGTACTTTATTAATTCCATCTTAAAATGCTTAAATTAAAGACAGTTGCAACTGAAAGCATACTGTTCTCAACCTGTCAGATTAGCCGAGAACCTTAGATGACAAAACTGAAAAGATGCGAAAGTGTTATGAAAGTATGAATCTTATCTGACTCCACTTTATTTCTTTCTTTTTCCTTAAGGCATCAATAACTTAGGTTGTTGCCTAACATAACAATATAGAGACTCAACTCTAGTTTCGACTTAAATGAAAAAAAAAAAAGAAGAAAAATAAGAAAACCAATTTTTATTTGCAGACTAGTAGTCATTCAAAAAACATCTCTGCATATTCTTTTAAGTTTACTCAGAATTGTGGTTACAAGGAAATATTTTTAAACAAGACTTGTAATAATATCTGACACCTTGATCTTTGCAGGCTGTGAACTGAAAAGAATAGTTTTAAAATTACTGAAGCCTGAAATATTTTTTCCATTCAGATGAATGCTCAACTCAAAAGATCACGAATTAGAATCATTTAGAATCATTCTGTTGTTCCAGCACTATATATATATATATATATATATATAAAACTAATGAGGGGTATTTGACTGTCATTCGAATATATCAAGCCAGCTGTGTAGACCAATTTACCGACAGAGTCACTGCCAAAAGTGCGCCATAGAAAGCTGGTCTACGTTACACCCGTAATGAGATGAGAGGATGATACAGATTTGTTGTGATGCAGAGGGAAACAGGAGCTCCCAGAGAAAACTCCTGTGTTACCTGGACCATGGACTTGCCCAACACAAGTTATAAATCAGGGGTACACTGGAGATCGAATCTGGGTCCACAAGACTGTAAGTCAATGCTCTAGCCACAAAACCGCTGTGGCGGCTGTCCCAGTAAAATTATTTTGCAAATAAATCTGACTTAAGTTAAAAACTTTTCGACATATAGAGTTCAAGTATCAATGCTAATGCTGATTCATTCATTCATTATTATTCAATACCGTATTCTTTAGAATTCAGAATAAAAATCTAACAAATTTCCTACTGGATGCTTCTTAGGAAAAAAAACCAAAACTCAGAATATAATCCTCAGGGGCATTCATTTATTCATATTTATTCCTACAGCCTTACCTTCTAGCCTAATAGAACAATTTGTGAAAGAGATTTTAATATGCTGTTGATGTCTAGCAAATGAGAAAGAGAGAAATAAAATAAAATATTGGTGTTATGAAGATGAGATAAACTTTCTCATTCTACATGGTGTATCCTAGTAACGTTTCCCTCTAAGAAATGGCATATGTGGTATTGTCTACCCTGACTCTAGAGTGACAATCAGTAGTTGTGTCGAGTATCGTTGCATTTGTTTCTCTGATATAAGGTGTAAAACAAAGGTGTATGTAATTACATTATTTGTCAAATAACCAATAACACTACGTAGGTAAATTGTTCAAAAGGAAACAAAAATTGTAGACAATCCCTTGTGAATAAAAAAGTAATTTTTACAACTGTAGAAATTCTTAATTAAAAGACCAATTCGTACCAGTCTTTCATGATTTTTAAATAATTTATGGCGAAGGAGGAATCCTGACTGCACAATTTTGCTACTTAAAAAGAAGTAACTCTTTTAAAGAAAATAAATTAATTTTTCCGTAGCTTTATTTAGAAATGTAATGATTACAAGTATGTTAGTTTATAAATTAATTTGTGTAAACATTTTTAAACCTAAAATGTTTTGTATGAATACGTTTTTAAGTTTGTATATATTATTTTTAAAGAGAAAAAAAACTTTTAACAGTTAATGTTAATTTTGTAAACGAATTTGTACATCTGTAAGTGAACAAGTTTTCGATTAGATGCATAACTATGTAAGTACGAGTAAGAACTAATTTCTCTAACACATTTTTGGATAATTACCATTTCGCTTACCACTTTATCTTATACAGAGCGTCAAAAAAGTTCATTTACAATGTTTCAGGGATGATAGAGGAGGTAAAAACCAACATCTTTTTTATGTGTCAAAAATCTGGTAGATGCACCATTTTGCCAGTAGGTGCCCTAAAAGAATAGGCTGCTTGACTTTCATTAGACCACTTACCAATTAGTTCTGTTTTGATATTTTGCCTGCAACACGTTGTAAGAAGAATCATGTTACAAACACAGTGAATAGATTGCTAAGAAAGGTAAGTTTACATTCTGCTAGCAGTATCATGGCCACCTGGATTGTTCACCTAACCCCTATGTATTTGTTTGTGTGGGGGATATGAAAAATGTCTGGTTTACAAGATCCCGATAAATATGGCAGAAGAACTTGTTGAAGCTATAGCGATTATGTGACAAATTCCTGACATTTTTGAGCATAATCTATCAGACAGTCCATAGTGCACAGAAATCAATTGTGCATTCAGTTAAACGAAGGCAGTTTGAACTACATCTCTCAACAACATTTTTTTTATTCTCACTGCATTCAGGTAACAGAGTCTGAACACAACTTCTTCATACCACTTATTAACTCATAGCGCTGAGATGATAATTCTGAGAGGTTTTTGTCACATAAAAAAAGATATTTGCTTTTACCTCTATATAGGATGAAATTATGAAAATGTAAAATAATTACTACTAAATCGTAATTTTGTGGTTTTAGAGACAAGTTAATTTATACTTTCTCATTATAGAAGTATAAAGAGAAAGAAAGTATTATACGATGCTATAAAAATCAATTTCAAATTTTCAGAGAAATACAATTTTCCAGTATTCCTCATACTGGAAAAATTGTTTTGAGCATATAGTCTGGCTATCTGTCTGCATACTAAACTAAGGGATGAATTTTATTCATATTCAGTGTCCGTGAATCAATTTAACTGTGAATGATGTACATGAAATATAATTACTTCATATTAAAAATTAATATGACTTCTGTATGTATGATTTGAGGCTTTCTCGGCGTTGGTTCACTAATATGTTTTCGCGGGATATCAGCCGAGTTAAGATTTTGGAATGCTCCAAGCTTTCGACTGCTATCTCTGCAGCCATCTTCAGGGAAGTGATGTCCGAACAGAAAGTCGAAAGGTTATATAGATGTTAGGCTGTCTCAGGTGAAACGGGATTGGTTGGCGGATCGGCCAATCCGGGGCCGGGAATTGTCATCGCTCGTAAGCTCCGCCCCTCCCGGGATTACTGCCTGAAGTTTGGCGGGCGGCGAGCCCTGTTCCGCCGGTTGGAATCGGTTGCCGTCCTCGGTCCGTGATCTTCATGACCTTGATTGTAAGAGGGCCTGAGTTGGTCTAAGGCTGGTGTCCATGCCTGACTGAGCTGGAGTCCACTGTCTCTGTTAAAGTTGTTTTTCTCCAGCTTGATCTCTATGTGAGTTTTCGTGGGATATCAGCCGAGTTAAGATTTTGGAATGCTCCAAGCTTTCGACTGCTATCTCTGCAGCCATCTTCAGGGAAGTGATGTTCGAACAGAAAGTCGAAAGGTTATATAGATGTTAGGCTGTCTCAGGTGAAACGGGATTGGTTGGCGGATCGGCCAATCCGGGGCCGGGAATTGTCATCGCTCGTAAGCTCCGCCCCTCCCGGGATTACTGCGTGAAGTTTGGCGGGCGGTGAGCCCTGTTCCGCCGGTTGGAATCGGTTGCCATCCTCGGTCCGTGATCTTCATGACCTTGATTGTAAGAGGGCCTGAGTTGGTCTAAGGCCGGTGTCCATGCCTGACTGAGCTGGAGTCCACTGTCTCTGTTAAAGTTGTTTTTCTCCAGCTTGATCTCTCCAGTGGACTCCAGCTCAGTCAGGCATGGACACCGGCCTTAGACCAACTCAGGCCCTCTTACAATCAAGGTCATGAAGATCACGGACCGAGGACGGCAACCGATTTCAACCGGCGGAACAGGGCTCACCGCCCGCCAAACTTCACGCAGTAATCCCGGGAGGGGCGGAGCTTACGAGCGATGACAATTCCCGGCCCCGGATTGGCCGATCCGCCAACCAATCCCGTTTCACCTGAGACAGCCTAACATCTATATAACCTTTCGACTTTCTGTTCGGACATCACTTCCCTGAAGATGGCTGCAGAGATAGCAGTCGAAAGCTTGGAGCATTCCAAAATCTTAACTCGGCTGATATCCCGCGAAAACATATTAGCGAGGGTAATATGACTTAATTTAAAGAAAAATTAAAACACATTACGATTTATTTTAAATTCGTTCTAAGACACTTCCCCTCCATCCCAGAATTTTGTCTCTTACAACAGATAAAGTTATACATAAAATGGAATAGGTAGTATGTCATAGTTGTAGCATTTTATTTAAAGACACTTTCAATTGCCGAGGTTATTCCAAATTTAAATTTAACGTGGGTAAGAAACGGCTGACATATGTTGCCCAAAGTTCTCAATCAGTGACAGGGTTCTTTTATGAGCTATAAATCTACAAGATACCCACTGATTTACTTCTATCCAAGAGAAAGCCATGTTGAAGATTTCATTGCCCTATAAAATCCATCATCCTCAATGGAATTTGAAACCACAAACCCTGAATTCAATGATTAGCATAGTAACCATTAGACCACAGTGTACAACTGGCACTATGTTCTCAAATGTCACAGTATTAAAACAATTCATTATTATTTACACAATTATACCACTAAACCAGAATTTCTTCAGAAGAATATTAGGACTTAAAGGTACTTGTAGGAATTTAACTGCTAAATTAATATAACCTCAACCATTATGGAATTACAGCAAAGCTAAATACTTCTACAATTTTCTGCAGAAAAAAAAAAATGTTATTGTTAACGAATGCTGAATTCTTGGCAATAAAACCATTAACTCTCTTGCTCTCCAATATTTTTCACACATAATGAGTTGCAAGGAGTAATGAAGTGTTTTCCACAACCTTTCCTACTGAATGCTCATCCTCACCTTCCGGTGATGCAACCTGTTTTTAACAAATGAGGCTCTGGAACTGAGTCACAGCGATATAACTGTTCCATCAAATATGGAGGAAATGCCATATGCATCCTCTAAGCTGTGAAAAGGGGATAGGGTTAGTAGATTGTCTAACAATCCTCCTGGCTAGGTCATATGGACCTGCTAGCCAACGGCAGGTATGATCCCCTAAACAGTTTGGGGGTTGTGTGTGGGCCATATAACCACCATAATATAAAAATGTGGTGTCTACGTCAAAAGCAGTTATATTTTTTACTACATCACCCTCCAGTATCTTTTAAAAAATGTAATTAATGTCTACGGAATTATGCCTCCAAGTTATAACTTCTTCAGAGAAAAACTTCAAAGCTTAAAAATGTTAAATGAATTAACTTGTAACATTACTTTAACTATAGCCATTACGGAAAAAGAGTCAAATAAAGGGACTTAATTTTTCTGTAAAAATTCTATTCTGTATTCCCTATATCTGCTTTTTTTCCTCACCTCAAATAATAGTTTAAAAGCCAGGAGAGATTACTTGAGGATTGATTTTTATGAGAAGTATTGAAAATGGTTCTATAACAAACCCTCGCCATACTAGGATGTCCATTATTCATGATTGTTCAGAAGTGTACCGTTGGATATTTACGAAATAGGTAACATGATAATATGATCAGAAACTGCTTTCAATATTTTTGTAAATATCAACGTAATATTTGACGTGATTTACTTACAAATGGCTTTTAAGGAACCCGAAGGTTCATTGCCGCCCTCACATAACCCCGCCATCGGTCCCTATCCTGTGCAAGATTAAGCCAGTCTCTATCATCATACTCCACCTCCCTCAAATCCATTTTAATATTATCCTCCCATCTACGTCTCGGCCTCCCTAAAGGTCTTTTTCCCTCCGGTCTCCCAACTAACACTCTATATGCATTTCTGGATTCGCCCATACGTGCTACATGCCCTGCCCATCTCAAACGTCTGGATTTCAAGTTCCTAATTATGTCAGGTGAAGAATACAATGCGTGCAGTTCTGTATTGTGTAACTTTCTCCATTCTCCTGTAACTTCATCCCGCTTAGCCCCAAATATTTTCCTAAGCACCTTATTCTCAAACACCCTTAACCTATGTTCCTCTCTCAGAGTGAGAGTCCAAGTTTCACAGCCATATAGAAGAACCGGTAATATAACTGTTTTATAAATTCTAACTTTCAGATTTTTGGACAGCAGACTGGATGATAAGAGCTTCTCAACCGAATAATAACACGCATTTCCCATATTTATTCTGCGTTTAATTTCCTCCCGAGTGTCATTTATATTTGTTACTGTTGCTCCAAGATATTTGAATTTTTCCACCTCTTCGAAGGATAAATCTCCAATATTTATATTTCCATTTCGTGCAATATTCCCGTCACGAGACATAATCATATACTTTGTCTTTTCGGGATTTACTTCCAAACCGATCGCTTTACTTGCTTCAAGTAAAATTGCCGTGTTTTCCCTAACCGTTTGTGTATTTTCTCCTAACATATTCACGTCATCTGCATAGACAAGAAGCTGATGTAGCCCGTTCAATTCCAAACCCTGCCTGTTATCCTGAACTTTCCTAATGGCATATTCTAAAGCGAAGTTAAAAAGTAAAGGTGATAGTGCATCTCCCTGCTTTAGCCCGCAGTGAATTGGAAAAGGATCAGATAGAAACTGACCTATACGGACTCTGCTGTATGTTTCACTGAGACACATTTTAATTAATCGAACTAGTTTCTTGGGAATACCAAATTCAATAAGAATATCATATAATACTTCCCTCTTAACCGAGTCATATGCCTTTTTGAAATCTATGAATAACTGATGTACTGTACCCTTATACTCCCATTTTTTCTCCATTATCTGCCGAATACAAAAAATCTGATCAATAGTCGATCTATTACGCCGAAAACCGCACTGATGATCCCCAATAATTTCATCTACGTACGGAGTTAATCTCCTCAAAAGAATATTGGACAAAATTTTGTACGACGTCAACAAAAGTGATATTCCTCGAAAGTTACCACAGTTGGTTTTGTCCCCCTTTTTAAAAATAGGTACAATTATGGACTCCTTCCATTGTTCTGGTACAATTTCCTTTTCCCAAATAGCAAGTACAAGTTTATGAATTTCGCTATATAATGCACTTCCACCCTCTTGTATTAATTCTGCTGGAATTTGATCGATACCTGGAGACTTGTACTTTTTCAGATTTTCTATCGCAATTTCGACTTCTGAAAGCGTGGGTTCGGGTATAAATGGCTCAGCAGTTTGTATTTCAATATCGTCCCGATCATTTCTATTTGGCCTATGTACACTTAGTAGTTGCGCAAAATAGTTTTTCCATCTGTTTAGGATTGATGGAGAGTCTGCAAGCAAGTCACCATTCTCATCCTTGATCACGTTTACCCTTGACTGATATCCGTTCTTAAATTCCTTTATACCCTTATATAAATCTCGAATGTTTTTATTCTTACTATTTGTTTCTACCTCATTCAGTTTTTCCTTCAAGTAACCTCTCTTTTTATTCCTAATTGTACGACTTGCTTCCCGTCTTTCATTGAAATAATTATCTCTCTTCTCCTCAACTGGATCCTGTAAGAATTTCAATTTTGTCTGTTTCCTTCTTTCTACTACCATGCAACAATCTTCATCAAAACACGGTTTCTTTTTCTTAGTTTCATAATAACCTATGCTCTGCTCAGCTGCAATTTTGATACTATCTCTGATATTTTCCCACACGCTATTAACATCTAATTCTTTCTCAACTTCGTCGGAACTTTCTAAAGTGGCAAACCTACTCGAAATTTCGACCTGATAATTTTGCTTAGCTTCCTCGTCCTTTAATTTCAAAATATTGAATTTAGTAATATTAACTTGTTGCTCTACTCGCTTGGCTACTGATAATCTTTCTCTTAATTCTCCAATCACCAAATAATGGTCAGAATTACAGTCTGCACCCCTGAAAGTTCGAATATCTACTATACTAGTATGTCTCCGTTTATCTATCAAGATGTGATCTATTTGGTTGTGTGTCAATCCATCTGGAGAAGTCCAAGTATATTTATGTATATCCTTATGGGAGAATGTTGTACTTTTGACAATTAAATTTTTCGATGTGGCAAAGTTGACTAATCTAACTCCATTGTCACTACTAATTGCGTGTAGGCTCTCTTTTCCAATAGTTGGTCTAAAAATATCCTCCCGTCCTACTTTAGCGTTGAAATCCCCCAATAAAATTTTCATGTGATACCTAGGGAACTGATCAAAAGTATGTTCCAATTCGTCATAGAAGCTATCCTTTATATAGTCGTCTTTCTCTTCTGTAGGGGCGTGAGCATTTATAACTATGATGTCGCACCATCTACCCTTAAGTACTAAATATGATAACCTGTCACTGATAAATTCGACCTTTTTTACTGCTGATTTTATTCTTTTATGTACAAAGAATCCTGTTCCTAATTGGTGATTATTGTTTCCTTCCCCATAATACAACAAGTAATCTCCTATTTGTGATATGCCATTCCCATCTAACCTAACCTCTTGTACTCCCACAAAGTCTATTCTATATCTAGCTAGTTCTTTTGCTACTAATGTTACCCCTCCTGTTCTATAAAGACTAGTTACGTTCCAAGTGCCAAATCTCAAAACCTTATTCCTCTGCTGTGGTCGTGCCAGAGAATCAGTCCTATTCCGAGGCTTACTGTAGGAATTCGTAACAAGCTGTTTTTTACGGTGAAGGGTTGTTAGCCCTTCGCCCAACCCCCAAGCTGGAGGACCACCCCTTATTGGCTGTCCACGACTGCTTATTCAATATATTCGCAGCTACCCTCCATATCTGGAGGCCGTCTCCTCTATCCGCAACCTGAGGACGCGCCATGCCGATATTTGACGTGATTACAATATAGAATTATTATTTCATTTAAATTCCTGCAAAACTTATTACATCTACTCAAGTGTACAATTTATAAACGAAGTTAGGTAGTTTACAGTTTTTAATATTAAAAATATCTTTCATATGCAATGTAAAGAACAAAGGTTTCTTTTTATTAGGTAAACAAATGAACAATTAAATTTATACATGTCTTTCAAATGATAATTAAAAAAAAAAAAAAAATTGCAAACAGAAATAATTTTATTATTGTGAAATGTGTAAAATGTATGAGAAAGTACACATCATCTTGAGAAGACAGAATTTTTGGTAACAGTGAATATATTTCAATGTGCATCATTTCCAGTTAAATGACTGAACATTTACTGAATATGAACAAAATCTGTGAAAAAGATAAGAATAAATTACTATATGTAGACTGCACATCAAAAATCGTATAACAATACTTCCTCTTTATGCTTTGTATGAGAAAGTAAATAAGGATGGCAATGAAATTCGACGCAGTACAATATTTCCTACTACGTTTACAGAAACCTCAGCAATTACGCCCCTTAGCTACTCCATAACATTTAAATTCATGAAGTTACTGAGAGCATTTTGTAACAGTGCTCCAATGCCAAAAGAAGCAACTCGCAGTTCCATTTATTACATAGTTACGTCCTGACAACTAAATATATTTGTCCTAACAGTAACAATTACAAATAAATACACAGCGATTCAGTACTAGAATGCTGGGCTTTTAAGCTAGGAGGCTCAGATTCAATTCCTGTCAGTGTATCCTGAATTCATAACCTGTATTCAGCAAGCCCATGCTCCATGCAATGCAGGTGTTTTCTGTGGATATTCCAGTTCCCCTGTGACATTCCAACAATCTCCATTATCATCATTCATTATGAGTGTAATGCAGACCCACTGCCTCTCACTCTGGATAGTCTGTGACGAACTAAATGCTCTATGTAACTCGGCACTAGCAACATCTACGAAGCATGCTCATAGAGTTGGAAAGAATAATAGCAATTAAGAACCCTGGCATTGCAAAAAAAAAAAAAAGAAATCTTTATGTACCATAATGAAATATATTTATGTAATATCATAAACTATTGCATGTAGTGTCGAGGTGCATAGTTGGGAACCAAGAAATTAAGAAGTTTATCATGTATAGTGGCTTTACTTTTGAACAGAATTTGACTTAAATAACTTAACATGCAGAAGTATGGTGTGAGATGCGAAAAAAAGAAAATGTACAGAGAATAAAAGATCTACTACCTGAAGCACAACTGGGAGAATTAGGAAATGCCCGCAGAAACTCCCGAGCCATGTCTGTGAGATTGGAGAAGAAAATTCCCCCAACTTGTCGCACATACAGAACAGTAGCACCCTCTCTCTTGACACGCTTTAGCTGTGTCTTGAGGATGCAGCTGCAGAGTTTCAGGAACAAGTCACAAGCCTGTAAAGACAAATACGATTAAGACATCTCACGAATTCATTACTTACTTTCAATAGTTCTGAAAGCTAAAACTTTTCTTAGCAAATTAATATCTGTTAATTAATTAATTAATTTAATTAATCTGTTCAATATATTTTTACTTAAATTTTCGTTTTTATTAAGAAAAGTAATTAAGATATCAGATAGCATTATTAAAGAGACAAACAAAAATAAAGATGTAATAAAAAAAAGGCATTACTTTTTTGTTTCTAAATGCACAATATCACAGATGTTCGATTCAACTTCAATTTCAAGATATAAAAACACAGTACACAATAAGAAATTCATTTCTCCGCACATGATGAGATAAATCTAACAACGAAAATCGACTACAAAGAGTCACATATGAATTGAAGATAATGTCAGTGGCAACAACAACCACGTCGTCATCATCGTCGTCGTCGTCCTCATCATCATCATTGTCATCATCATCGTCACATCATGATTATCATCAACTTCTGGTCTGTTCTGTTTCCAGGGTTCAATCAGTCTCTCCAGCATTGCCTTGGTTGTCGAGGAGTTCTTTTCCCATTTAGTCTAAGACGCAAGATTTGGAGGGAAATTTGAGTTCTGTAACTGTTTCAGTCCATGTACCCAGTTACAGATGTGAAAACTAGTCCATGAAAAAATAGATTGAATTATCTGATATGGAAGTCCTAATCTCTTCATGTGGGAACAACTGAATACTTTTAACTTGTATAACTGGATGAACAAAAGTAACATTGATGTGAGCATGTCCAAGGAATGGACGATGAAAGGTTCTGAAAAACAATAATACATTTTAAACCAGAAAGAAACATATAACTGAGATGATCTAGAAAAAATTAGAAGATTCGTTCTTATCTAATTGAAATATGACAAATAAAACTGAGTAAAGACAACAACTACATGGGTTACTTTTTAGTAGTGGCAATTATGCTGCAGTGATGACGTGCAAAGGAGCCAGGCAATATCGTTTATACCACAGGTTGCTTACATGCCTCCCCTCCCTCAGAGCTAATGAACTCGCCCTCCACCCTCATGTCCGTTCACAGTGACAACAATAAGACGAACAGTTGTGAGCAACTGGTCGGAGAATATAGTTACAATGTTTTCGAAGCAGGAACAGAACTTGGTTAAAAATTCAATGTGCTACAGGTCGCACGGCAAGACAGTGTCATCAAGGACTGCAAGAGGCTTGCGGTGTGGCTGCGTTACCTTACCAAACAGTAGCAAGGTGGATTACAGCTTTCAGACAAAGATGCAAAAGTGTGCTGGACACGCCTCGATCTGGTCACCAAGCAGTAAGTGACGAACATGTACAGACTGTGTCTGCATTAGTGGAGTAGGATCGAAACTTAACAATTCGTGAGTTAGTGCAAGATACAGGATTGGCACCTTCGACTGTGCTTCACATCATGATGGACCCCTGAATATGCGGAAAATTGCCTCAAAATGTGTTCCGCATGATTTACATGCAGAAATGGCAGCGATCTGACACTTCTCATACTCTCTTGCAGTGCTATGAGCGTGAAGGAGAGGTTTTCTTATGGCATATCATTACAATTGATGAGACCTGGGCCAGATTTTATGAACCTCAGTTGAAACACCAATCGGAGTAATCACGAAAAACAACAGTTTGGCAGACTCCCACCAATGTAAAGGCTATGTTGATTTTTGCCTATGATGGGGATGGTGTGATCTTAAAGCATACCATTCCCCCAAGGCAGAATGTTAATATGAAGTACTATTGTTCGTTTTTGCGAAACAATCTGCAAGCAGCTCTGAGAAGAAAACTGCGATACTTTATGGATAACCCACTCATTGTTCTGCATGATAATGCGAGGGCGCATACAGCAGGAGTTGTGTCTGAATTGTTCAATCGCTGGGGCTGGGAAGTGCTCTATCACCTGCCATATTCTCCAGATTTAAGTCCCTGCGACTTCGAACTATGGTCTATACAAAACTAGAAAGGTATCGACAGTTCAGCAGCTTCTAAGCATCACCATGGCAACCGCTCAAACTAGCCAATTAGAGACCATGACAACAGGCCGACATTGGCGACTGTTTCACAGCGAGCACGTGCTTGGTTCGGAAGTGTTGATCTTCGTTACTGTGTTACAGCAAGTATTGGCGTTCTGTCATGGCTGTTGTTTTCTTAGATATTTTGTTGTTGATGAAGGTTGTATGTATGTATTTATTTACACTGCAAGTGGGCAAGCACCCGGTGGCAGTGGTATATACAATATTAACAATACACAGTTAAAATGATAAGCAATACACAATAAAATAGTTGAATTAGTTTGAGTTTAGTTTTAAATTTAATTTAGTTGTGAGTGTATTTGTAACGCGATTTATAGTCTCCGTGTGTTTCACTTATACAATGTCGCAAGGCATCACTCCTGCAGTTAGCAGCACAAAATGAACAACGGGCTCAGAGGGAGAAAGAGTGCTACAAGGGACAGCAAGAGGTCTAGAAGTAACGGAAAAAGTGCTCCTCTTACAAGTCAGGCGAGAGAAATTGTTTGTAATGTGCGGGACTATTTCCAGAAAGAAGAGACAATGGTGGGCCTCTTATTCCTGTACAACAGGTGGTAAATAGTATTGCAGAGGCTGCCAAAATAGGAAAGAACACCATCGTTAAAATAGGAAAGGAGAAATTTAAATTGAATGAGCAAGAGGATGGACCTTCCCAACTTGAAAGAAAAGGAAAGTGGAAAAGCAGGTGACAAATTTAGATGCCTTTCAGGAGGATGTAATCCGACAGCATGTACGCTATATTTATATTACTGACGGGAGAAGTATCCTAACTTCGCTTTGAGATGCGGATTTTTTCCATGGCAGTGTTTCTTCTCTCCACATTGTCTTAAAGAATTTAGGTTTCGAGAACAAAAAAATCAATGGTCGTAAGGTATTAATGGAGAGAAATTATCGCTTACACACTATGTACCATATTCGCATTCATTCATAAGTTTATTATTATTATTATTATTATTATTATTATTATTATTATTATTATAATATTCGTCTGGTTATAGACTACCATATGATACAAATTTATGAGTTTATGATTTCGTGTCAGCTGCTTAGTTCCGACACAGCAAATAGGCAGCGCATAAAGCTGCACTGCACTACCACACAACTTCACAATGTCGCTCCCTTTCCGCATGTGCGAGAGAGAACTGTCAATATCTTTCTATTTTTGTATAGACTGCAATCCCTAAGATGAAGGATCCACTTCACGGGATTCGCTTCCAAACAGTTGAAGATGTTTTACAGGCAACCGACCGCTCTATTTGCATCATCAACAAATTAGGCAGTGCCAATGGGATCCAACGGCTTCCACATAGCTGGGAACATGTTGTATGCAATGCTGGTGACTACATCGAAGGCTTGTAAAACTTAGAACCATGTAAGTATGCTATGTATCGAGAAAAAAATAGTTGCCAGAACTAAAAAATCAACCTATGTATTAATGTAACATTCTTTCGTTTTAATATGACAATTTTGCAAAGCCTTGTAAAGTCATTGTACCTCTCAGTTGACAATCCTGAACAGCTAAAAGCACTGAATTCTAAACACAGAAATAAAGTAAGCCTCATGAATACTACTTGAGAGTTACACACCTGTGTTGAACGGCCAAGTTGGTTCAGCAGACGAACAGCTCTCCTTGCAGCACGAAGGCCCCCTTGAAGTGACTTATCTGGAGAAACCTCTAGTTCCTTCATCAGAACCTCAGTGAGAGCTTTTGCTCGAGTCTCCACTTTACGCCTACAATAAAGCAACTGGAAGTCAGTCTAACTGATTTCACATTTTCATAATTCATTGTTTAGCGTAGATTTAATGTCTGCATTACTGGAGTTCAAGAAATCTGATTAGATTTTCTGTTTTTAAGAAAAATCTCTGAAATTTTCTATCATGCAAAATAATAAAAATTACTTTTTCAATATCCTCATGCATTTGAATAAAGAAAATTCCAATGCAGGGCTGATTTTTTTAATAAATGTCCAATTATAGCATCACAAATGCAAAAATCAAATATTTATTTTTCATGACATCTGGAACCATTATATCTCTCATCACAACTTCAAATTTCAACTAGGAAGCAACACATTTATATTGCATCAGTTAATATACTACTCAAAACATTGCTCTGCATTACTATCATTATAGTTGCAACGCTGTTATTCCTGGTGTGACTCCTTCTCTTTGCTTACGCCTTAAGAAGTGAAGACTCTATAAAGTCTAGGTACGTAGTATTGTTCGCCATTTTTGTTCTTTCGTTGCCGAGCTACCAGACGAGAAATCTATTTTCCACACTGTTAAACATTATCATGTCGTGGCTCCTATGATAATAAATCAAACGCACTGTAATTGAGCAAATAATTGAGTGGCAAATAATGTCCTCGTGTGTTTTCTGTGAATGCCAACGAAAGAGCCAAAATGGTGGGCTATTATATTAAGTATTTATCGAGCCTTAGGAAATGCATAACGTTATCAGGAGCGAATCACAAGATGCACACGTTTAAATGTAGCTGACCTGCAACGTGATTGGCTGCTGGAAATAACAGCGACGGGACTATACATCTTTCACCACAACTTCCAGTTTCAAGTAGGAAGCAACACATCTGTATTGTATCAGTTAATATACTACTCAAAACATTATAATGACTTATCTGCATTATTACCATTACATCTTCCACCATGACTTCCAGTTTCAACTAGGAAGCAACACATCTATGTTGTATCAATTAATATAGTACTTAAGAATTTAGTTATAATAACAACTTTCTAGTGTTAAATTTACCACTTAGTTTTCAATTTAACACTAGAAAGTCGTTATTCTCAAGTGATGTAAAGTGTTAAAAGTGTGTAATCAAGATATTAATATGCTATTGAAACATTAGATAAGGCTCAAAATAAACCTTCAGGCCTTCCTCCGTGATAATAAAAAAAGCATAAGAAAAGATTCAGTTAGCAGAGAAAGTGGTTATGGACTGGAATATCCTGGGTCCAATCCCAGGTGCTGTGTGCCCAGGTTTCGAGCAAGCAACCCCACTCATCCCTAGGCCAACACCCTCCATGCGTCACCAGCAATCATTCGGGAAATGCTATGGAATGATAACGAAATGGAGAAATGGTGACAGAATGATGTAAATGCCTTATTTGGGGAAAAACAGGAGAATCCCTGCAAAAACCCCAACTGCGACTTAGTCCGCCACAAGTGTCACTATGAATTTTTTCAATTAAAAAATCCCAGACCTGACCGGGAATCGAACCCGGACCACCTGCATGACAGTCTGAAGGTCTGACCATTCAGCCACCGCAGAGGGTAAGAATTTACCATAGTTTATACATAAAATTTACTAATGGCTTGTAGAGAAGTTATTATTTTTAAGACTGCTCCATGAAGTGATATAATAAAATTTCAAAGTTAACTTTGCTTTTCCCAATACTCCATAAGTCTTTCTGAGTGACTGATTTTTTTACGAAACTGGATTAATTAATACGTAATAAATTATGAATAACAGATCATCTATGCTTACTAGCACAATTCCATTTGTCATCCTTCTTACAATGTTAAGTAATACCCCTGAATAACATCTCTCGCTTTTAGTTATTAACTGATTCATTTTGGTATGTTGTAATATTATATACATATATATTATTTTCTAATACGAAATTCTACATTAAAACTCTTGTCTTATAAAAGATTTGCTTTATTCACGGTGGCATGGTGCTAGTGAGTTGAGTCCATAAGCAGGAGGTCTGGGTTTAAATTTCGTTCTACCTGAATTTATAACCTTTACTGGGCAAGTTTGGGTACAGGGATTTTCTCCAGTGACATCCCCAGCAATTCTCCATAATCATCATCATTCATTAGGAGTGAAATGTGGACCCACCACCTTATTATGTATAACAATCAGTACTGTATTTAAAGACCTAATATCTGTAATGACAGGATCAGTAGCAGTATTTTTGTCAAGGAATTCTCTTGCTCTCTCCAAAAGATTATAAGCTTCCTCGAAATGGCGCTGTGCAATGCAGACATCCAGATCTTCTGGCACCTCCATCAACCATTCTGGTAATTCAGGTTCTGCACTGGAATCATCTGCATCTTCAAATGCTGCAAAGAGAATTTATGTTACCAAAATATGAAGATTAACAATTCAAGGAAGAAATTCTGAACAAAATGTTTACTATTATTCCTATGCCCTTATGTAATAAAGGGTTAAACTTTCCTTTTACAGGAACTTTACAAAAATGCATATGTTTTGCAACCACAACATCAATTGTAGGATATATTTTACAGTATACATTTCCACCAGTAAGAATTTCGCCAACAACGAAAATGATGACATAACAACACACTAAAGGGAGGAATAGTAAGGCTGATTTTGACGTGAAACGTTCATGTTCGAGATAAAAGAAAGAAAAACTGTAATGTTTTGGCATGAAATGTTTACTCTGACACCCCTTGTGGTACTATAGAAACAGAAGTGTAAGATAAATTTCAACCCTCATGGTTTTCCATGTGGTCTGTCTGTTTCATTCTCCATTTAATATATCTTGAAGTTTTCCACACAATAGTCATGGAAATATGGGTTATGTATATACATGAATATGAAATAAAATATATTGCAGTATTAAAAAAACACATGTTGTATTTTATTACTTCAATTCAAGTACAGTCGTTTCACACAATCACTGGGATTTCCTTAAATTTCTTGTCAAATGTTTAATGCTCTTCAAGATCTCGAATTTTAATGCGTGATTAGCATGATCTACTTCGGAGTGAAAGTAAAGGCAGGAGTTCCTGTGTCACAGATTTACAGGACGTAAAAGAACCCTAACCCATGCAAAATTATTAGTCAGTTGTTCCTTGCACTCATCAACTGTCTACTATTCAAATAAACGTCTTGTAAGGTCACAGAATTTAAATGGCCCAAAAAGAAGTCCATAATTCTAATTGATTTTCGCAGAATTTAAATGGCCCAAAAAGAAGTCCATCATTCTAATTGATTTCGAAAGTCAGTTTTAATTTCGATGAATACATAGCTGAAATATTCACTTATGAGAAGTATAACCTCATTGTATTATTCTCATCGTGATTATATTCACAGGAGTGGCTACAGGGGTAGGGCTGCAGGACACTGCACCTCTGAAAATAAATTTAAAACCTTTCTTTATTTCACTTTGCCCAATAAATTTAGTTACGTTACTAATGAATCAGAATATTTTCACCAGTTGCGAACTGCCTACTACTTGTTGATGTAATCATGGGCTCGAAAGATGCAGTCCTTAGAGTGTTGCTAAGTAATTTTGCCGTGACAAGTCGTAATCCCCCTTCCCTCCACACCCCAGCAGTAACAAGCAGACAGGGCTGAAATTAAAACGCTCCTATTTCTACTATTGATTATTGCTGGAAAGCTTTAAAACCGGAGCCTCTGACTGGACTAGTAATTGAATCAGCATTGCCAACCATTCGTATTTACTTTATATTCGTATCATGTATAATGTACAATTCGACCCTCAGGTAGTATGCTAAATGTATGAATCGACCAACAAATTATTTTTTCGTTAAATTTTTATGGAATTTTTATTTTTACGAAAAGAAAAGTGAATGACAATTTGTGATCTGGAGTCGATCAGAAAACAATCCCTAGGAGTCGAAAAACAGATTGCAAGGTATTTCCCTTTCTCAATGTCGAAATTTCCCTTTCTTATACAAAATAGCATTCGATACAAATTGTGATATTCACAAAATAAATTAATATTGCAGTAGAATCCTATTAGTACTAATCCTGATAATCTGAAATTCCAGATAATCCGTGAATAAACAAACAAACAAATAAATAAATAGAGAGAGAGAGAAGAAGAAGAAGAAAAAAGTATTTGGACTGAAACTCAATTTAATGTTACAGTATATAGAAATGTACAATGTATGGGTACAGTACAACTTAATTTATCACTAGTGAATAAATTAATCTTTATTTTCTATATTATTGTGATAAACAGTCAAGAGATAAGGCATAGTTTCCCTGCTTGGATTCCTATCCCCTGCTCAATCTGAAATTTCGATAATCTGAACAGGCCCCAGTCCCAATTAGTTCAGACTGGCGGAATTCTACTGTAGTTTCATTGCCAGTGACGACTTACGAACTTTAGAGGTGCTCTGCTATCTTAAAATTAATAACGACATACTCGTACTTAAAGAATCATATGGTGAAAGACAGACTGAATGTTGTATGTTGTCAATAGAGAAGACAACGTTAATGGCAATTCCTGAATTCAAACGTGCTACTGACAAGTTATATGAGAAGAATCATTGCATGGGATTCCAAATCAAGTCATCATAATCATCATCATCATTATCATCATCAACTTATCATGTCCTCCTTTTGGAAGGTCAATTCCAAATATGCCTCCATTCGTCTCTGTCTTCCCAAGCTTTTTCCTGTTTATTTCATCTCACTTGTATCTGCATTCTTGTAAGTAAGGTAAGTGCATGTTATCACCACAGCCGTAGCCAGAATTATTTTTCGGGAGAGGATGACACAATGATGTTATGTAGTGTTATGCACTTTTCCAATACAGTATATAAAAAAAAGACACAATTGACTACATTAGCATAGTTCATATTATAAGTCTATGAGGAGTAACATAGATAAATTTTTCTATCACTTCTTCAAGTTTGATTGCAGTGCTCCTATGAACAGACATCAAAGCGAGACAACAATCTTTCGTCTCACATGCAATTGCGAAAATAATTAATTATTCAGTTGAGATAACACTGTAAGCACACACTCTGGCCAATCAATTTTTGGAATTTTTTTTCCATTTACATTTTCACAGACAATTTTAAATTCTGATTTCAGTCCATCATTGTTGAAGAACATAGGAAACAATTCAGTAATAGCAGTACCTGTACACTCCTCGAATTGCTTTCTGTTCACTACACTGTTTTGGAAATATCGAAAATAATGATGAAATCATTGATCTATATTTAATAAATATTTCATTTAATTGTCCTCTTAAATCATCTAGGAATGAAATAAAGATATTTCTTCTAAAATAGACTTCTGTTGTTTTCACATGTAATTCCAATACACGATCTATGTGTTTGATGAGAAGTAATATGAGGAGCTGTTAACTTTTTGACTCCTTATGTCAGCTTTAGTCAGCAATATCTGTATCACTGAAAAAACCGAAAGTCGACTTTAATAGTCATCTGCACCACTACAAAATCCACTAGACTACCACTCGTACAACATTAACCTCGTTTTAATAGGAACAGTAAAGAAAGATAAACATACAAAAGAAGAACTAAAACAAATAACGTTGTGCACTATTACAGAGAGACTCTCATCATCAGAATGGCTACACATCTATACAAATGGCTCATTAATAAATAGAGGAACAAATCCCGGAGCTGAAGTACACTCATCTCTTTTTTTCACACTATATAGCTATAGGTGAAAACAAATCAAATTTTGATGCAGAAATTGAAGCAATACTTTTTGCCCTCGAGCAATTAATATGTAGACCGAAAATGTTTTACAATGCTGTCTTACTAGTCGACTCAAAAGCTACAATACAAACTATAGCATCAAACAAATTGCCCCTTACAAATAAAATTAATGAAATTCGAAAAATAACAAAAATACTAGAAAACTTAAAGAAAATACACTTCCAATGGATACCATCACACGTTGGCATAAATGGGAATGAAATTGCTGATGAATTAGCAAAAAAAGGCACAAAACTGCATAGACAAAACAAAGTTTTGAGTACACACACATTAGGCATCAAAATGAAAACCAAATCAGAAGCAGAAATACTCCATAAAATTAATCAACAATTACAAGGGAAAAAATGGGCAGATATCAACAAACAAGAAGCAAGAAGCAAAATGGATTAAATGATCCCAAATTGCTGCCATTAGAGAACAACTTTAGTAGCCATACGCATGCATTAAAATGTCATATTATGGTATTTAAATCCCGGTCAGCTATGTACCACAGAAGTATTTAAATTCCGGTACTGCATGGTTAATTTTATCACAAATTCGTTTGATAAACAAGATAGTTCTGAAAAGAAAAGCTTCTTGAACGTCTCTTCTGAATTTTCACGCATGTCAGTTAAGATTTTAAAAATATTTTTATTATTCTCAGTTGCCTGAGAGAGATCACAAGTGACTTTCTAAAGTGCTTTGCTTGTTAAAGCCAAAGTTAAAGAAATTATTTCTTTACATACAATCAGAGAAACAATGAATTCACTCTTTTTCATGGCACATAATAGTTGACTAAATATTGATGATGTGCTTAAATCAGGATTTTATTTTAAAGCTTCCAAAATATGCAGAACTGGAAGATAGATATCAACAAGGGGCAGTGATTTCTTTACATTGTGTTCCTAATCTCATCACTAAAGGAAGGTTACCAGATATCCAGGTTTCCCAGGGACAGTTCCCAAATTTTGCTTTTTGTCCCCAAACAAAGTACGTCCCTAAATTTCCTTCAATTTAATAATTTGTCCTCAGATACCCTGGATCTTCAGTGTTATATAATTTTATGAAAATGCTGTTGAATATCTCAGTGCCTGGGGTATTCATTCACAAGATGAAGTAGGTCTCTGTGGAATGTATATTGCTGAGATCTTCTCCAGAAAGAGAAAAATTTGAAGAGACAATCCATAACTTTTCTTCAAATGTACACGGACTGGACCTGGATGAAATAATTTATTTGATGAAATTTCTTACCAGAAGAAATATGTGACTTCAGAGAAATAGCAAAGTGAAACGAAGAAAATGCTGATCCTTTTTTCTGAGAAAATTATTTCCTGTTCACAACTCCAGAAACTGATTGAACTATCTCTGTCTCTTTTTGGAAGTAATGCTTCAGTGGAGAGAGTTTTTTCTTCAGTGAATTTGATGTGGACATCCCAAAAATCCAGACTGAGTTTAGAAACTGTATGAGCCATGCTTGCTATCTTAACCAACTTCAACATGATCCTTCACGAAGTTGCTGCAAAATTGGGTATCGAGAGAAAATCTACTTAAAAAATTCACTTTTCTGAAAATACCAGTAGCTTAAGTAGTAGTTAGGCAGAATGAATATTTTTAGTATGTAAATAGGATGAGTATTTTTTTCCTTTAAAGTGAGCAAAAACAATATATATGAATGGCAAGCTAACTTAAATATTAAAAGTAGTCCTTTTTCATATGTCGATATATGTCCACGAAAATTGTGAAAAAAAAATCTGGTAACTTTATGCTAGTGACGATTCAAGACTTCAAATTCGAGATCACTGCTCAGAAATGAGTGAACTCCACTATTATTAGTATAAATGAAACTCAGGATATAAATGAACAGCCAAATGTAGATTGTGAAGAACTAATTTCCATTTCGTTCTCCATCTTCCTGATTTCGGGAGAGGGGGGGAGAAATTGATCCCCCTTCATCCCCCCCTGCCTATGGCGCTGGTTATCACTATATTTCTATTTGATAATGTACTGTTTTCATTAGATCGCTCTAGAAAGAAATGGAGGGCAGACTATAACAGTTATTTCACGGCTACAACATGAAAGGAAGATGATGACTGTAATATTTACGATTCAGCCCCCTCATGATTCAACTCCATATGCCGCCACTGTACATCTAACTTTCTAGCAATAATGTATCATCCATTAGCTAAAATATTATGTAGAGCACCAGCTTTCCGTAGCAAATAATCACGAGACTAAGGCAAAATTTCTGGTGGACAAGAAGAGTGCTGTGGCAAGTTCCCTTATGATAATTTATTATCAAACTCTTATTATCTCTCTTTCAATAGGAAGTGTCTAGTCTTGTTATCTCTCCAAAACATCATTCAGCACATACATGTAGCAACTGACAAGCTTCTTGAGCTAACTCTAGAGGAAGGACAAAAATATCATGAATAATAAACACTCACGATTGCTTGGTGATTCCAGTGATTCAGATCTGGATGGTCGTGAAGGAGAGCGCTCAGTTGGATTAGCTGATTCCCGCTTTTGCTGATCCTGAGCAAGACGAGCTTTCTTTGCTTGTTCAAATTTGTCCAGCCATTCTTTCTGAGAAAATGTGAAACAAAATGTAATTATTAAATGTTTAAGCATCAACACCAACAGTCTACGAAACATAAAGTCACAACAAAATAAATGCGCAATTACATGTGTCTTTAAAGTACACTTACTATATATAGCATTTAACACTGTAAATGTCAAAATACCATATATATATATGGGAATACTATGCTCCATCAAATAATCCGTACATCCTAATTTTAGGAGACAGAAAAAAAAAAGAGGTGAAGTGGTACTAACCATATTTCAAATAATGCGCGCACCCCAGTTTTTCTTCGCTAAATTCCAGAAAAAATATGCACGGAGTATTCGCGTATATGATTTACTAGCAAAAACAATAGATGAAAATATACAATATGACAAACATAATCTCAGCACCTGGAATAGAGAAGAGAAGAAACGAAACATGAAGATAAATGTCAATAAAACAAAAACTATGATCAGCAGCAGAGAATAAAAAATTCATGACTAAAATAGGAGATCAAACTCTGGAACAAGTGACACAATTTAAATATCTAGGTTCTGTAATCAATCGGAATGACGAATAGATGAGAAAATTAATACCAGAATTTCAGCAGAATAAAGACTACTCTATGTACTAAATAGAAATTTTATATATCTATATAAAAAAGAAGTTACAAACATAACTAAATTAACAGTATATAAAACTATATAGTCTATGTATCTACATTAATATATGTACCTGAATTATGGTCTATAACCTCGAAAAATAGGAGCTGACTTCAAGCCACTGAAATGAGATACTTGAACGAGGAGAATAGAAAACCAGAAGGGAGAGAAGAAGGAAGCAAATGATAAGAATAAGCTTAGGGGGCTACTCCACTTAGAGATATAATAGAATCTTCTAAATTGCGATGGTTCAGACACGCAGCTAGAATTAATAATGAAAGGTATCCTAAAATGGCCTGGCAAGCAAGAATAGAAGGAAAGAAACCCACAGGAAAAGCCCGACAAACTTGGGAAGAAGGAATGAAAGTCCTCATGAGAGAAAGGAGGATTAAATGGAATGTAGAAAAGACAAGGTCGAATCTCCCTATTACACACGTGTTAACAACTGGTTATAGTGCCAGTAGGTTGTATATGTCATTTACTATACAAACAGAAGTAAGTCTGTTATAGATAAATGACGGAAAATTATAAAGTGACTTATAGATCTAGCTCCCATGCTTTCATAAATTTGTAGTAGGTAATGTTGTTGTTGTTGTTTTCTAATGCCAGGCGTTTGACAATAAAGTCATTTGACCTCTTGCACTCCAATATTTTTCAAAGATATTATCATGACCAGCCAATGAAGCACAGATTTTGAGGTGCTCCGAATCCATTTCTTGGTTTGAGTTGCACAATGGGAAGTTAGGGGACTGATATATTCCAATTCTATGCAGGTGTTTAGCCAAACAATCATGGCCTGTTGCCATTCTAAATGCAGCTACAGACGATTTTCGTGGTAAATCGGGAATTAACTGTGGATTTTGATGCAGAGAGTTCCATTTTTTCCCTTGGGATTGTGTTATCAAATTTTGTTTGTTGAAGTCTAAGTATGTAGATTTAATAAATCTCGTCACAGAGTAATATGTAGATTTAGTAACAGGTCTGTAAGTAGCAGTGCTGCCCTTCTTTGCTAAAGCATCCGCATTCTCGTTTCCCAGGATTCCACAATGGGATGGTATCCATTGGAATACAATTCTTTTATTGAGTGATATTAATTGAGAGAGCATTTTAGTTATTTCTGCTGTTTGAGATGAAGGTGTGTGTTTAGAGACGATTGATAGAAAAGCTGCTTTGGAGTCTGACAATATAACTGCATTCCTAAATTTATTGATGTGGCATAGAAGATTCCTGAGACATTCACTTATTGCAATGATTTCACCATCAAAACTTGTTGTTCCATATCCAAGTGATCTATAAAGTGAGAAGAGACAGCAGGTAACACCTGCACCGGCACCTTGTTCTCTGGAGATCAAGGATCCATCGGTGTATAAATGAAGCCAGTTTTGTGGAGGATACCTAATATTAATTGTCTCTAATGAGGTAATGAGTGACAAGAAGAAAATAAATATTTAAAAAAAAGACTAAGTGAGTCCCAAATCCATTGTGTAAGTTAGTTTAAAGAGAAAATTCTTTTGTCATCAAGGCAAATGTAAGAAAAAATTCCCGACAACAGCCTTGGTTTAAATCTATACCAAAGCAAATATAACTACGCACTTGACAGCTGTTATTAAATTTGTGTTGGCAATCCTTCCCATGAAAAGACTGAAGAACACTGTATGGTACCCTTCTGAACCAATCACAACGTAACATTTTCTATCACCAGCTTCTGTTGTTAGGAAAAGCACTGCTGTGTTGTCAGTTTGCTACATGCTGTGTTACATGGTGTTACTACTACGTACGTAATTTGTGTGTTAGTGCTATAAAATAAGTCGCTGTGAAATGTCGCAAAAAAAAAGTCGTTCAGAGAATAATAGCTCACAGAATGAGAATTCTTTGCATAAAAGCGCAGCATTAAATGGTAAGGTGTCGGAATTCTGCAAAAGACTCGTCAGCTATTGTGTGGCATTGAGGCAAAGTCGCATCTCTCACTATCAACATTACACAAAGCTGTCAGGTGCACAATTACAAAGGCTTGGGTATAAGCACTTTTACGTTCATAGCTGGGCTAATTTCATCCTAATTTGTACAAATATCTCTGCCTCTATTCAAAGAAGTTAAAAAATGTAATGCCTTTTACAAAATCTCGAATAATAAATGTAAGAATTTAACATAATCATATAAAAGTATGGATTTATCCAAATTAAACTTGGTAGGAAGTAGATGGTCTAATGGTTTCCATGTTTGTCTCTGCACTCTAGTACCAGAGACTGAAGCCTGGCCGAGGGTCATAAAAACGATCGAAAGTATAACTTCTGGGAAGGAAGTAAAACCGAGGTCATATGACACACTAAATTCGAGGCATATAAAAGAATATAATGACATTTGATCGATTATGGTGTAAACAAAATTCTCAAGCTGATTTGTGTCATCTGCCTACAGACCTATTTCAGTTGAAGATGGCAATGCTGCCTAATCCTGAATAGTGCTCTCTGGCTTCTGAAATTAGTAATGACGTGAAACTTCCCTGCAATACATGACAGTAGATTCATCTGAGAAATCTCAATGTGAATACCGCGTAATTGGTTAATAATAACTGGACAGATGTACTAAGAAGTAAATTAGCATTTAAACAGTGCAAGAAGACAAATTTAAAAAATACAATATCAAACTGACACTGATTAACTTATTTACTAATTAACTGCTACTGTAAAATTCGTGAGCACAGAATAATTTAATTTAGGAATTCAGTGCAATGATACCAAATCTCCCTTTAAATAAAAATATTTATCAACAACACACATGATTTTTACCTTGCTTTGATTGTTGATACACTGAAACACTCGGGTGTCAGGGAATGCTAGCAGCTTGAATGCAGTCTTCACGCTGCCCATATCACGCACATTCACCACAGCAAGACTGCCCAGCTCATACATGGCTTCAAATTTGTACCGCACTGGACCACGTCTGAACACATGATAGAGACCATGTGTTACATAAGATTATAACTGCAATAATCCTATACCAAGCATATTGTACGGAAAAGAATATCAGCATGGATAGGATGCTATTCAAACAATCTTAGATCAACTGTTGAATCTACAAAGATGTGCAAAGCAGCTTAAATATACTGTCATTGTCCAATGATGACGAAGGCTTAGCTGGCTTGTGCCATTTTTCCTTCCACATCCCATTATAATGCAAAAATGTCACATTGTAGCTGTTTTCATCTATCCAGTTTTTGACAAGTTAGAAGCAGCTTTCTGTTAATATTTTGTTTAGGTTTGATACATATTATACATTCTAGTATTCTTTGTACACTACTATGTGTAAATACTACATTAAGCAATTAGAGTTAATATGGTTACTGCTAATTTACTAGACATATTTGAGAAGTCTATTTGTGACTAAACATTTTCATAAATTTAGGCTTTCATCTTTATACAGAAGGGATTGATGAAATTTTAATTTTTATTAATTTTTTGTTTCTTGAGTTCTTGATAAATTCTATTTTTTTTTTTTTTTTTCCAGCGATATGAAAATTAATCATGCTTCTTTTTAGTGAACCTAACATGTCTATAGGAGCAGGGAAAATTACTGTAATTTTGTCTATTGTATTTGTCGATTTATTAGATATCCTTTCTCTCCCTCAGAATAAGCTTATAATCAGGGTGCATCTTATACAACGAAGATGCAATCAAGTTTACTCCCTTAGTTCCAATATTATAACAATAACTGGTTTGTCATATCAGAAGAATATACTTTACAACTACAGCCTTTTAATATTTCTTTAAACTACGCATGGGCATTTACCTTATTATTAAATCCATTTTCCTGAAGGACTATTCAAGAGAAGACAGACATTATAGAGAATATGTGCGCTCATTCAGCGCAGCTTAATACAACAATATGCATTTGTTGGCAGGGTCGAAAAAACTAAATAAACTGTTTTGTTGGCCATGTTTGTTATATTATATCGAACTTCTACATCTGATCCATGACTCATAATGATTTCATAATTATAAAATAAATTATTTATGTGGGTCTGATTATTTTTATTAATTATGAATTATTATATCCTCCCATCTTCCCCTATGAATAAAAGAGCAAGCCTAACTTTCGTGACTAGCATTCGCCCCTGATATAGGCCTATCACCTGATTGCAAAAGGAGAACTTAAAAGCCTACAAACAGTGAAGTGTATGAATGTATTAAAATGTATTGATGCAAAGTCAGTGAGAACAACATAAATAATCAAAAAACGTCATAATCTTATGCTCTGCCAATGCATCAGTAATCACAAACTCAAATTGTATGTGTTATGAAAGGCAAAATTAAAGTTCTATAAGGTGATGGTATGCCGCTCCCTTCTTTACAGATGTGAATCATGGTTAATCAGACAAAAAGATTTTAAACCTATTGAAACAGCAGAAATGCAATTTCTACGATCTGTAAAAGGCTGCTCAAGGATAGATAGAATTTGTAATGACTATATAAGGAGTGATTTAAACATACTGTATTTAAAATCAATTATAAAATCTTACAATACAGACAAAACTGGAAAGATCAAGAATGCCAAAAATAACTTTAAACTATATACCATTAGGAAGAAGAGAGGTGGGACACCCTAGAATGCGGTGGAATTGAAGCTGGGACTAGACCGAGAGCCTAAATCCGTGTGAACCAGAAGAGGAAGAAGTAGAAAGGCAAAGAAACTACATTCTTTTAATGGCACGAAAATTAAGATCTTCTAGTGCAATGCCACAGACAAAGAGCAGCCTGAATGGACCCAACATTATTCACAGACTAGTTTCATAAGAAATCTATGCTCAAGTTCAATGATGTCTTCAGGAGGGGGACGTACAGAGAGAAGGCGGAGTTAATGTTGCATCATATCCCTTCTTATCCGAATCACAGAAACTTAGTACACAATAATTTCCTCATCACGACAAAACTTATTTTTTAATTCGTTCAATTCCTCTCCTTCATTAATTCAGAAACTCGAGAACTTAAAACAAGACATCTTTACATTCACAGGTCATGACGTATAATAATGGAATAGCAGGGGACTGGAAAAATTTTCTCCTAAAGTCAGTTTTCAGTTTAGTGGAAATGTACTATAAAAATTAAACCAGGGACATGCATCTTATGCATTTAGTTATTCATACTATAACTGAACATATGCAAACATTACATTGAACAGCAAAAACTTACTCACTTTTTCTTTATTTTTCTAATAGTCAAGCAGAGTTTTCTGCACACAATTTATATTTTTGGCTCCCAGACTTTCCACAAACACTTTAGCCTGAAAAATCACACTAAGCATATCTCTGTACCACAGGACCTGACACACGGTGGCTTTTGTCCTGACAATGACAAAGTACTCCCATACTATTTCATTAATCTCTTCAATTGCAGTTTTCTTAAGTTAACTCTCTTTGTTGTTCCATTAGCACAGTTTTTCTCAGAGCTTCAAAATGATCGTTTTATTCTTTAGAATCTCGTACTCTGAATTTTACTGAGTTTGAACATCTTTACTATCTGCTTAACAGACAATAATGAATTACTTTTACTCTCGTGTTAAGATCAAGAACAACGCTTGTTTTTGAAAACATAATGACAGCTGCCAGACTCAAGTAAATTATTGCACTGTAGCCCTTTTTTAGTAGGCTTTTACGATGCTGTTTCAACATCTTAGATTATTCAGCGTCTGAATGAAATGAAGGTGATAATGCCAGTGAAATGAGTCTGGGGTCCAGCACTGATAGTTACCCAGCATTTGTTCATATTGGGTTGAGGGAAAACCCTGGAAAAAACATCAACCAGGTAACTTGCCCCAACTGAGATTCGAATCCGGGCCACCTGGTTTCGCGGTCAGACACACTAATCGTTACTCCACAGGTGTGGACCCTATAGCCCTTATTGAGTAAGATTTCTAGAAGGAACCAACAATTGAATTTCGATATAGGTAGTCATAGACGAATACTGCAGGCAGTGTTGTAACATTTAAATCTGAATTCCAAAGGAGATTGGCCAATCATTAGCACGGGAACTGGAAAGAATAGAGAATATGTAACAATCAAGCAATTACAGAATTCTGTAAGCAAGGCAACAATTAACAAAAGTACTACGAAGGAGAAAGGAAATGTAGCTGGTTTCACATTTAAACTCCTCTTAAAATAACGCAAGAGTTAGAACAGCCAGCTACCTGCTTGAATTTGTAGGCAGTAAACAACTATAAAATGATCCAAGTGATATGGATTCTGCTTGAATACAATCATTTATTTGTGGTAACAAACTCTGAAACACAAATGATCACCAATTCATGAATACTGAAATTATTCATAAGTTCAAATATATGCTGAAACAAATTCTGTAGATATATATGGAGCCTAAATTTTTTCTAAATGATACGTTTCAGAACATTGCAAATTTTCCGTAGAAAGTCTTATTTTAATTTTTATTTCTGCATTAAGACAGTTTCCGTTTAATCCAATAATTTAATATGTTTTCAGACTAGACTATAGTCGGCGGTCGGGTAGCTCAGTTGGCAGAGCAGCTGGCTATGGACTGGAAGGTCCAGGGTTCGATCCCGAGTGGTGACGGGATTTTTTCTCGTTGCCAAACTTTCAGAATGGGCCCGAGGTTCACTCAGCCTTCTCTTAAAATTGAGTACCGGGTCTTTCCCAGGGGTAAAAGGCGGTCAGAGCATGGTGCTGACCACACCACCTCATTCTAGTGCCGAGGTATGGAAAGCACGGGGCTCTACCTCCATGCCCCCCAAGTGCCTTCATGGCATGTGACGGGGATACCTTTACCTTTTTAACTTTTTCAGACTATAGTCACAGAGCCAGAAAAGGTTTTATTGTATTTAGACAAAGACAACACAATGTCAGGTGCCTGATATTATATGTTTTGAAAATAAAACATAGTTACAAGGCAACAAAAAACTGAAACTGGTGCATTGTACATTGCATTTTCTTGCTGAAGACTTGGATTCAATTCCCATTGAGTCCAAGAGAAATAAATTGTGGTGGACATAATGTTACATATACGTTTTCATTAATGCTATGTTTCTCTGCCAGTATTTCATCAATTGCACCATTAATAATGATGATGATCGACACTAACTGGTGCAATGTAGATTCATCTCCTGTGATACACCAACAAAGTGAGCTACAATTTTCAGCATATCAGTTCTAGAGGGAGATACCTGAGGTGAAAGACCAATGCAATCGCCACTGGGATGGAAGGAAGGGAGGAGGAGGTGAAGTAAGCTAGAAACTTAATTTCGTAAGTAGCAGTGGTGAAGCTCTTAAGAGGCTTTTGAGGCTAGCCTACCCAAAATATTTGAGTTATTATATCTAATAACAGCATAAGTTCGTAATAACGATATATTGTACCACTTGGCTTTGCTTCGATTCTTCCATATATTAAATTCACTGTTGGCAGTCATTACATTGCAAGAGGCTTGTAGCAAAGCCTCATAGTGATGCATGATGCCCTGGCTCACAGGCAGCGGTACTCACAAGCTTGAGGAAAGGCCGGGGAAGAGGGGTATAGATTCACTATGATTCAGTAGCAGAATGGGGGGCTAGTCTCAACCACGATATAATACACTGCACAATGTTCGTGTTCTGAGAATGTGCTGCATTGTTGAGTGTTAGTTTAATCAAAAGTGCATATGTGTGTGTGTGTGTGTGTGTGTGTGTGTGTGTGTGTGTTTTACATATTAATTTTGTGTAAAATGGCTCATACTGAGAGAACATTGAGATATTATTTGCAGAATTAACAGAGAAATAGTTTTCAAGTTGGATGTATGAAACAAAATGAGCTTACAAACATAGGAGATCGACACTACATTTACATGTTAAAACAGCAGATGGAGGAAGTCAAATAGAACATTTCAATTTTCATGGTATAAGAAATATTCTTGGTTAACAGGGTGCTCTGAGACAAATAAATTATATTGTTATACCAGTTTTCTGTTTGGTGGTGAAAATGAGTGGTCTTCATCTTCTTGTGTGGTCTGTGTCACAAAAAATTTTGATAGGAAAGCCGAGAAACATCTGCTATATAAAAAGATACAAGGTAAGCAGATTTTTTTCAGCCTACCCAGTATTTACACCTTAGCTTCGCCACTGGTAAGTAGTGGTTTAAAAGCTTTATCAATAGAAATACCTATTTGGAATCCAAGATGCTATCATGTAGCCATCACTGAATAGGTATGCATGCACCCTTTGTAGTGCGTTGTTCTCATTGGGGTCCAGCTCCAGCAAGTCTCCCTCATGCAGAATTGTGCGTCCAGGAGTTTCCAAAAGTGTCTGCCAAATTCAGTAAAAGCCAGTGTTACCAGACATGGAAAAGACAATACACAATCGTATGAACAAGTCAAAATTTGATGTTAGTAAAAGCTCTTAAATTTATGATATAAATTTAATTTTTTTTATGCCTTCAGTATGGTTAACTAAGGTTTTTCTAAAATTCTGTTCGTCTGGCAAAGTTGAATTCCATTTCTGAAGTATAAGATAAAATAATTCATTACAACCAATAAAAAACAGACAGGTCTCTATGATTTAGCATAGGTTAGTTTCACCAAGGACAATAAACACCTTCTAAAATTTTCCTGCACCTCTCATTCAGGGACAAGATTCTCTTAGGTACAACAAATCTATGAGCTGGACCTTACAATTTCAGTTTACTACTGTAAGAAAGTCATACTAAGAATTTTTATCACCAATTAATATCATCACCTTCAGTCAGGTTTGTACCTAGGAAATTAATTCTACAACGACATCTAAGAACAATGATCTGTAATAGTCTAAGCAACACTACAATGTACAGCTCGCTCAGAAGATCTGAAACCCTGGTTGACATCATTGGAAGGGGGGGGGGGGAGAACTGAGTGAATACGACAAAATGTGCTAAACATTTAACTGAAAACATTGACCTCTTACCATATGCCACTAGTTGGAGTCCTCAAGCTCTGCTAATCCAGCCATTTCATTGTTACAACTGGAATTACCATCACCATCGCCATCACTGATATCACCGAGGTTTATGATAATGGGTTCTATAACGTCATCACAAAATAACTCACGTTTCATATAATCATTTTCAATTTCTGTTTAACATTTTCACAAAGAGGACGCCAATTTTATTTATTTGAGAATACTAATTACAAGATAACTGCAGAGCTTTCCAAATTAGTAGGACATTTAAGAGAAACCTTTGCCCATCTGCAATGTGTATGGTTATTAGTTGTCCCTTTGATACCAATGCTGAGTCATCGCTTCAAGACTTGCTGTGGAGATGGTATGACACAATGTATAAATCACAGAGATACATAATATTTCTTCTCTCAGCTCGATAATTTGAAATTCGCCTATAGTAGTTCATTCTCTTTTGCCTAATATCGTATTTTTCAACTAATGACAACGTACTTGTTTTCGTTTTCTTTCGAGAAATTCCTAGTTTTTTAGCACTGCTCTAACACTAGTATTGCCCCTAATAAAGCCAATTGCGTCTTTCAGTTTAATTTTTAATGCAGTGACTGTTGCAATGCATTTCTCGGAGATGTAAAATCATACACTATCCTTCGCACTACATTTTAATCAAATGCATCTAATTTCAAAACACCCTTTTTATTTATTTTCTTCTTATCCGGCATTTCAAAAATGTATCGTTACCACACATTATATTCCTAGTTCGGGTCACAATTTTTTTGACACTACTACAGGACGTGCCTAGTCACTGCCACTTGTTCTTGAACTTTGTGTAGAGGAATTTCAATTCCTTGAGAAGTTTCTTTAGACATAAACATCAATACATTGTTCATAACTTCTTTGGTTTGAATATTAAGATTCTCCCCCCCTTTTAATTTTGAAATGTTGTTGTTTTCTAATGCCAGGCGTTTGACAATAAAGTCATTTGACCTCTTGCACTCCAATATTTTTCAAAGATATTATCATGGCCAGCCACTGAAGCACAGATTTTGAAGTGTTCCGAATCCATTTCTTGGTTTGAGTTGCGCAATGGGCAGTTAGGGGACTGGTATATTCCAATTCTATGCAGGTGTTTGGCCAAACAATCATGGCCTGTTGCCAATCTAAATGCAGCTACAGACGATTTTCGTGGTAAATCGGGAATTAACTGTGGATTTTGATCCAGAGAATTCCATTTTTTCCCTTGCGATTTGTTATCAAATTTTGTTTGTTGAAGTCTAAGTATGTAGATTTAATAAATCTTTTCACAGAGTAATACGTAGATTTAGTAACAGGTCTGTAAGTAGCAGTGCTGCCCTTCTTTGCTAAAGCATCCGCATTCTCGTTTCCCAGGATTCCACAATGGGATGGTATCCATTGGAATACATTGGAATTAATTTTTAAATAACTAGAGCCATTTTCTTAAGAATTGCAATTTATAAACACTTAAAATAACTCTGCTAATACACACAATTTAAATACACACACACCTACTGTACTTATAAATGCTAATGAATATTTTTAACACTTACGTAATGTAACACAAAGCTATTCACTACAAGCACCTAGTATGGAGCGAACGTGACAGAGAGAAATGTTTTTCAA
Organism: Periplaneta americana; assembly: GCF_040183065.1. Lineage (NCBI taxonomy): Eukaryota > Metazoa > Arthropoda > Insecta > Blattodea > Blattidae > Periplaneta > Periplaneta americana. The sequence continues at coordinate 58,851,257 of NC_091129.1, read as the reverse complement.
GTGGACTTCACACCTGACCAGGAACCAATACCTGGTGTTTAAATCTCAACTATCATGAGGCTTTCAGATCTTTCGCAGTAGCTGTACTACAGCTCTATTTTATGATATAGGTGTAGGATACATAATTTCTTCGGCATACAAGCAAAACACATTAAGTAAGAAATACTACGCCTGAAAGCTCTTAACAAAACTGAACCCTCAAAATATTATTTTTAGTAAGTTGTTTCTCTTTATGTGTACCGGTATTTAATTTTCCAATTCTAAGTCTATACACATACAGTATGTACATCCTTTTCTCATAAGTAATATTTTTTACTTAATGTGTTTTGCTTGTAAACAGACGAATTACTCACTATTTTCATAATGTCACACATAGTCAATCACCTGCGACTAGTGCTTGAGGTACTGACATTTTATTCTATGTTGTTTGACATGTGCATACATTCTTCAGAATTCATTCACATTCTCTTTCTGTCTTTCACATACACGCACACAAACAAATACACTAACAAAGTTCCAGTTATCCACTCATTCATTATTATGACCCAGTCAGTCACATAACGGTTTTTCACAAGATGAAACAGCAAATTCTATGAGATTTGTAACAGACACAGTGGCTATGGGACACCCCATTTTATCATTGCTTTCCATTACTACACAGTTACATCTCACCAACTCTTCGAGTCTCTGTATTCTAAAGGGGGTCGTTAATTAACTACATTGACTACAATTTGTAGTCAATGCTTACTACAATTTCCTTCAAGACCTCAGAGAATGAACTATCACTATTTATTCATACTATTTCGATGCAAATGCGCTACAGTCCATATTTTCAATCCACTGCCACTGATTTTCACATATTTCTTAGTTGTATAAATGAGACATAAGTTTTCATAAATAATAATAAGGATAACAGAAATTTAACTAGTTCGGTACTTGTGAAAGAATTCAAATGTAGCCTACTTTATACATGCAAGAGCATCTTCAATTACAATTATCTTTCCATCTTGTGACGACAGACTTTGTTGTAATGAAGCTCTTCCTCTAAGAAATATAACTGTTTTCAGAATAATTTATTAAAATATATTCATATTTTTCTTTGTACCCTCTACAAGAACTGTTACGTTTTCCTTCAAACAGTCAGTCACAGTCACACAAATTAAAATATTTATAATTCCACTTAATTATAAAAAAACATGCACACGTGCACACACATTTACTTTTTTCAGTCAAGATGTAGTTACAAGTGCAAGGATATTTCCAAGGAAAGATCAATCTTCTTTTTCTAACCAGAACAAATAAGACTAGGGTAGAGGAGCAACAGAGTACAGAAACGATTGTAGAGGAAAGACAAGCAATCTTGAAAATAGCCCTACTGTACTGGCTTACACAACACTTAACTCTACAACCTGGATATGGACATCAACTCATTTGTTTTCACACAAGAGAAGTGCAGGAGAGATAGAAGCAGGCACTCCTCCATTGAAGACACTCTTATGAGGTAGAGTACCCTTTTGTCGATAAAGTTATGTTGTATAAATGGCTCAAGTCTGGGAATCTATCTGGCGAGTAGTGGTTCCTTATTATTTATGTTTGTTTTGACGTAGTCTATTATGCCCTGGTCTTCAAAAATAGCATTTAGTATTCACCCTGTACACAGAGTGAACCGTAAGTAATGGCATTAATTCTGGTGGGCGATTCCTTGAGGAAAGAGCAACAAACAAGTCAAATACCATTTTGCTATATTCTGAATAGTTTTGCAGAAAAATGTGGATTTTAAAATACACGAATTATGAGATTCTGTAATGTTGTGTGCTGCAACCAGCTGGGAATACATATTGTGTTGCTCTAAAGCCTAAACAACCTCTTCACCTGGGTTGTTGAAGCCCACTGTCATCATGCTTTTAAACATGTAAGAAAAAATACAGACAACATACAGTTTAATTTTTATGTTTAAACTGTGTTAGAGAACGGAGAATGAACACTGCTTATTTTAAGTAAAACAAAATCTTGGAAAATTTAAAATAAACTCTACAACCTAATTTTAATCAAATGTTCAGAGAACACAGGATTAAGACACACTTCTTTCAAACTAAGAAATATTTCTACACTCCTATTGCAACTGAATATTCTACAGATCGTGAACAATAATGATGTATGTTTTATGTTATAAAAACAAAATTTTATAACATTTACAATGCTAGAGAATAAAATAAAAATACTATAGCTTATGTTACATTAAAGTAACAAACAAAATTAAAATAGTAATATTATGAAACACGTTTATAACGTTATAGTTTATTAGTTATGAAACGAACGTAGTGAGTATCTTTTATGAATGCAATAACATTATAAATGAGTTTCATTCTGTAATGCTACTTTTTTTGTAAGACAGCAATATAAAACAATATTAATACAGAAATAATATGAGATTTGTAATGATGGGTAGTTTTGATATCATGGTCTATGAAGAAAGAGGTTGCTATGACAAAAAAAATTTTAATAAAAAAGCCGTCCTAAATAAGGGTTCGATTAGATCGGCCTATTAATCAATTCATAAAGAATAATCATTAAAACCAATTGTGTGACAATTTGAAAGGAAAAAGAAAACATTAAGATAAATGGTACGAAAACATAGGACATCATTTACAATAAAAGTTTGTTGGGTACAAATGATTACTAATTATAGCTAAGGATGATTTTAACACATGAGATCCTATGGCATCAATCATTGCATCAGAAATTTTAAATTGTTTAAGTTGATTTAAAGTTTCTCGTGGGATCGTGCCACGGGCACCGAACATGAGCCCAAAAACTGTCCAATGTGTGATGTGGTATTGTGCTCCAAGATGCTGACAACAAGGCTCATATATGACTTGTTTTTCACGACACATTAAATAGGCTATTATAGCACTGGCAAATTGTTTCATAATGTTATAGGGAAACAACTCAGAAACTCCGTTGGTCTGCGCATGCGTCAATCATAAAGAGTGACACAGTATACTATTCACCTCCTCCTTCCTACTCGTCAGTCAATAATGGGAGAAGACGTTACTTACGTAGGCTTTCAATGAAGCAGAATATTTTCGCATTTTTTATAGGTACTTAATAGCTCAAAAGTAGTAATCAGATTCTAATAAGGAAAAAAGTATGTTGAAGAGTACTGTTTGCAGATTTTTAAGATGTTTGAGTCACCGCAATATAACAAATATAAGACTTTTTAATTAAGGTTTGTTTTATACTATTGTAGTGCGGGAAAATATGTTTTTGAAGTAGAAAATCGATCAGTGATAAACTTTTTTTCTTGAAGAGCTAAGTGGGTAGTTGCAGTGTATGAAATCGTCTAAATAGATTCTACTTTATGTTGAAAAAAAAACCCATGTTAATAGAATGAGTCAACAAGATATCATCACTTCTTAAGTTTATGTCTAACTGTTTGCAGTCGGTCAAGTAGAGTGTACATAAGCATTTATTGTTTTGATTTCATTTACTTAAAGGGACAGGCTAAAATGTTTAGTCAATTGTCTCCAATCTTTTCAATTGGACTTTTGTAACAGAAATTGGGTCTCCATTTAAGAACCGATTGTGTTGCCACCTTTTTGCAAAATATGGAAAAGACAAGTGGAAGAAATGTGTTGAGCACATTAAAAATAACAGAGAACAATATTTTTCTAGTGTTAATGTAATGAGACAGGAAACTGACAGAATAATTTCGTTAGGAGAATGTTTAACTGATAGCAGTGATGCATCAGATGACTTGTCAATCAGTAGCGACAATGGAGTTTTCCCAAGTTGTTGACCTGTAACTCTATGATACAAGTTATGCCTTCTTAATAGAAGTCATGACGTTTTAGTTGGCATGGTAATATTTTTACAGCATTAGTACGATAATATGGTATATTATGCACGATTTTCACTAACGATAAGAACTGTTTATAAGCTATTATTTTTAAACTCTTCGATTTAATTTTAATTAAATATTCCGTGAATAAAGCCAATAAGAACAGCTTATTTTACATTGTACAAACGTAATTAATGATTTAAAAGATCTTTTGTCGTACTACGAGCATTTTCTTCAGCCAGTTAGAAACATTCCCTCCCACTTTAATTTTTAAAGTAGGAATTGGTAAACTTACATATAAGAAATCAAATTTCCCAAGCTATATTTAAAAGGAATTTGTTGTTTCCACTTCCCGTTGTCTCACCCATTCCTTGCATATGTGAGTGCATATATCCAGGCAGCTTTATAGTGTTGTCACAGCACACCAGGGTTTAAAATTCCTTCATAGAACGAGAACTTACGTTAGTTTGGATCAAATTTCTGCACATTTGAAGGACAAAACTAAAATTCGTTAAGTCATTTATTATCATAATATATTCCTCTCTCATACTGACTAAGCATGTTGGGAATTAATTCAATAGCTTTTCCAAAATACGCTATGAAATATTTCATATAAAATTATTTTTTTCTCGGAAAGGAAGCACAAAGGAGCAAAATTGTATTAAACTTTTTTGTTTTAAATAACTCAAGGAATAACTCCTTGAAATTAATAACATCATTTACGGTTCACCCTGTAATATATATATATATATATATATATATATGCTGTTGTTGTTTTCTAATGCCAGGCGTTTGACAATAATACATATATATATAATCTAATGCCGATGACATCTTACAATTCCTAGTAACCATAGCCTTCTATTCATAGTAAATATTATTCACAAAAAATTACCATCAAGTACAACCTCTTAGAAAACGACGTCCCTTGTGACAAAAAAAAAATCAGTCAGTTCTGAAGGACCAGTAATATAAGATATATACATACATAAGTGTTCTGTTTATTGGCAGGTCTTTCACTGCAAAGCCAGCATTCTTCAATCTTTCCTATTTCCTGCCTTCCTCTTAGTCTCTGCATATAATCCACATATCTTAATGTCTATCATCTGATATCTTCTTCTGCCCCGAACTCTTCTCCCATTCACCATTCCTTACAGTGGATCCTTCAGTATAATATAAGATATGAGAGGAGAATTCTCAAGAACCACACAGTGTGGAAATTTTCAATCACCACACAGTGACACACAACAGACTCAATACAGTATTGATAGAAATTACTCACTGCCAGAAATATAACGAAAACTATAGCAGAGATACATAAATACGCCAAAAAACTGAAAAGAATCTGGAAAATGAAGGAGATGAAATTATCCACAATAGGAATAGTACCCGTGGCAATAGACAAAATACCCTCCACCTACAGAACAGTGTAATAGTTTCTGAGAATGAGTGACTAGTGACGAACCTTGCTTCCATTTGGCAACTTCTCTAGTGACAATATTGGGTTTATTACCCTAAGAAATCCTAAAAAAATTAATAACATTAACGGAAGTAACGATTGGTAAGAGTTAGTGGCAGTGTATCTGCTCTAGACTATTTCTCCATGCACAACAGTTAATGCAGCATTTGTACATAATCATGCTGATAAACTGCACCATTCTGTGGTATAATGAAAGTTCGAAACTAAATATAAAAAACATTAACAATAATAATCAGCAGCATGAACATATCTGAATATACACTATTACTTTAAAATACTGTTTTACTAAATTACACTAAAGTCATATTTCTAATGACGACAAAACCACCACTACCACCACCACCAATGCTGCTACTGCTATTCTCGCCATTATTATTATTATTATTATTATTATTATTATTATTATCATTATTATTCTAATTATATCTAAGGGGCAGTTTCTCTTATCTGATCTTACCACACATCCTTCAACTTTTTCCAAAATGGCAGCCAGTTTTCGCCTTCTCTCCTCCTCTTCCTTCTCCTCTTCTCCTTCACCTGATGTTCCATCACTGTCAATGGCACTAGGAATTTTGTCACCCAACAATGAAGTTGTAGCAAGAGATGAGAGCAAAGACCTCTGTTCTGTCAGCATGTGGGATAACTGGTACATTTCACTTTCAAGATCTGGGGTCATTAAGTTAAGAAAATAAATGACTCCACATGTATTAGGAATACTATTTTTAACATATAGCCTACTTTGCTCCCATTCAAAAACTGAAACAAAATATTTCCCTACAGCGTGGCAACACTTATAAGGATCCTAAAAGAACAAGGAATGATACACAGTAAATACATAGTTTGCCTAAAGAATATCATTGAACACAATGCAATTTCACGTGCAGTTAACAGTATTTCAGATAATGACAGTTCGTGGAACATCCATGGAAAGGGGACAGTGTAGCAGATAACTCTCATTTTCCATGAATCATGAAAGGTACACCATCAAAAATTCTGCCTCACATGTCTTCTGTAGGTTATATCAAATACTTGATAGAGCCTATACACACAGTGTTCGAGATAAAGCACTGTATCTTTAATTTTTGAAATAATAGTGCAAGGAAAGTTCTACCTACAGAAGGTTGTTTATTTCAGTATTTTTTTAAATGGAAAAGATATTCCACGAAACACATCATCATTTGAATCACATTTCTATTTTCATTAGTTTCGAAGTTACAAAGGTACGAAATTTCATAATTGCTACTGATATAGTAGTTAAGATCCTACTGTAGCTCCTTACAAATATGATGACTTTCATCTGCAAAACGTCCATGTAGGGTTGCCAGGTGTCTGTATGAAACTGTAACAGCTTATTTCTTATTGACTTCATATGAGAAGTCCAAAATATCGTATTTACGGATTATTAAAAGAATGGCCATTTTTTCATAATTTTAAAAAATATTTCACATTCTTCTTAGTGCCTACAGATATCGTATCTTATGTTAAATCATCGCATTACACATCAAATAAAAGAATGTCAAGTGACAGGTAATGCATACTGTGCTGTTTCTGTATGCTTCTACTGTATGCCATTAATATTTGCTTGTGACTGTACACTGCACTGCATACAGCTCAGAGCATAAGATAGAGCGACAACATAACAAATAACAATGCAGAATGCAGTTACATTAAACAGAAAAACAATACAAAACAGGAGTATGTTTATCAACATATCTAATTAATCACTGATCATATACAGGGCCATTCAAGACCTCTGTAACAAACTCTGAGGATCAATAGATCTCGCAATGAAGATCATTTTTCGTAAAACGAACCATGTTCTCTGATGCTTCATGAAGGAATGAAGGAGCTACGCAACATCGAAAAAAATACAGGTTTTAGTGACATTTACAATTATGAAATGAATCATTCATTTATTTCTTCAAGTACCCTTGTGGACAGGTTACAAGTGTCCTGTCATTTTACTGCCCCCCCCCTCTTTGACTGGAGCGCTCTTCAGAACACCCTTCCATTGTTCATGGAGGATGTACATTTCACTATGTGAGGGGACATGTGATTCAACATAATGTCCCAATACACTTCAACTTGGTTGTATGAGCACATCTGAACAATGGACAGGGAGAGCTGGACCTGTTATGTGGCCAGCGTGATCACCTTACTTCCCGCCCTTAATATTTTTCTTGTTCTTCTGGGACATGTGAAGTAATACACCATTCGAATTGACACCACAGAGGAATTGACTATGCGAGTTTAGCTGCTTTTGATAAAATTTGATACAGATCGATAACCACTGCTACAATGATGTAATGAATGTAATCAGGTTCAAGATAAACACTTTGAACACCTGTAACTTGTCAGCAAACATACTTGAAAAATAATAATTTCATAATTATTAATGTCACTAAAACCTGTCATCTTTTTCATGTAGCTTAGTTCCTAAATGAGACATCGGAGAATATGGGTTGTTTTACGAAAAATGATCCTCATTGCAAGATCTATTGTTCCCAAGATTTTGTTGCAGAGGTCCTGAATCACCTTGTATAACATTTTGATCAGTCTAATGGACATTCAAGACAACCACTTTTATCAATTTCATATGCAATCCATTTAGTGACTGCAAAAGAAGTCACGTTATAACCCTTATGGAACTGCATAGAGCAACTGTACTTCCATCTAGCAGTCATTACCAAAATATGCCTTTTTGACAGTGGAGGCTCTGATGGTTGTTTTCATTTTATGTTGCCATTTCATAACATGGGAATGGCCAATCTGATATATATGTGATCAGGGTTCAAACTAACATATTATAAAATAAATATAATATGATAGGATAATATATAAAATTTCAGAATGCTGAATTTTCATATGACATAACAGAGTTTACAATATTCTTTCACTTGCTTCTGATCTGTCGGTGATTTATTTTAGTACTATTAGGAAAGTTCAGGATAACAGAGAGGGTTTGGAGTTGAATGGGTTACATCAGCTTCTTGCCTATGCAGATGACGTGAATATGCTAAGAGAAAATCCACAAACGATTATGGAAAACGCGGAAATTCTAGTTGAAGCAAGTAAAGTGATAGGGTTGGAAGTAAATCCCGAAAAGACTAAGCATATGATTATGTCTCGTGACCAGAATATTGTACGAAATGGAACTATAAAAATTGGAGATTTATCTTTCGAAGAGGTGGAAAAATTCAAATATCTTGGAGCAACAGTAACAAACATAAATGACACTCGGGAGGAAATTCAATGCAGAATAAATATGGGAAATGCGTGTTATTATTCGGTTGAGAAGCTTTTGTCATCTAGTCTTCTGTCAAAAAATCTGAAAGCTAGAATTTATAAAACAGTTATATTACCGGTTGTTCTGTATGGTTGTGAAACTTGGACTCTCACTTTGAGAGAGGAACAGAGATTAAGGGTGTTTGAGAATAAGGTTCTTAGGAAAACATTTGGGGCTAAGAGGGATGAAGTTACAGGAGAATGGAGAAAGTTACACAACGCAGAGCTGCACGCATTGTATTCTTCACCTGACATAATTAGGAACATAAAATCCAGATGTTTGAGATGGGCAGGACATGTAGCACATATGGGTGAATCCAGAAATGCATATAGAGTGTTAGTTGGGAGGCCGGAGGGAAAAAGACCTTTGGGGAGGCCGAGACGTAGGTGGAAAGATAATATTAAAATAGATCTGAGGGAGGTGGGATATGATGGTAGAGACTGGATTAATCTTGCTCAGGATAGGACCAATGGCGGGCTTATGTGAGGGCGGCAATGAACCTCCGGGTTCCTTAAAAGCCAGTAAGTAAGTAAGTAAGTAAGTAACTACTTAGTGTCTCTTAAGATGCAAATTTATTTACATCAAAATGAGTGATTCACCTCCGCGCAAAACAAAGAGATTGTGTGTATATGAAAAAAATTCACACTTGGCTTCACGAAAGCTTAAATTTTTATCATAGTTGTCATTCAAGCAATTAGGATAGATTTAACCTGCTTACTTACTTACAAATGGCTTTTAAGGAACCCGAAGATTCATTGCCGCCCTCACATAAGCCCGCCATCGGTCCCTATCCTGTGCAAGATTAATCCAGTCTCTATCATCATACCCCACCTCCCTCAAATCCATTTTAATATTATCCTCCCATCTACGTCTCGGCCTCCCAAAAGGTCTTTTTCCCTCTGGTCTCCCAACTAACACTCTATATGCATTTCTGGATTCGCCCATATGTGCTACATGCCCTGCCCATCTGAAACGTCTGGATTTTAAGTTCCTAATTATGTCAGGTGAAGAATACAATGCGTGCAGTTCTGTGTTGTGTAACTTTCTCCATTCTCCTGTAACTTCATCCCGCTTAGCCCCAAATATTTTCCTAAGCACCTTATTCTCAAACACCCTTAACCTATGTTCCTCTCTCAGAGTGAGAGTCCAAGTTTCACAACCATACAGAACAACCGGTAATATAACTGTTTTATAAATTCTAACTTTCAGATTTTTGGACAGCAGACTGGATGATAAGAGCTTCTCAACCGAATAATAACACGCATTTCCCATATTTATTCTGCGTTTAATTTCCTCCCGAGTGTCATTTATATTTGTTACTGTTGCTCCAAGATATTTGAATTTTTCCACCTCTTCGAGGGATGAATCTCCAATTTTTATATTTCCATTTCGTACAATATTCTGGTCACGAGACATAATCATATACTTTGTCTTTTCGGGATTTACTTCCAAACCGATCGCTTTACTTGCTACAAGTAAAATTTCCGTGTTTTCCCTAACCGTTTGTGTATTTTCTCCTAACATATTCACGTCATCTGCATAGACAAGAAGCTGATGTAACCCGTTCAATTCCAAACCCTGCCTGTTATCCTGAACTTTCCTAATGGCATATTCTAGAGCGAAGTTAAAAAGTAAAGGTGATAGTGCATCTCCCTGCTTTAGCCCGCAGTGAATTGGAAAAGGATCAGATAGAAACTGACCTATACGGACTCTGCTGTATGTTTCACTGAGACACATTTTAATTAATCGAACTAGTTTCTTGGGAATACCAAATTCAATAAGAATATCATATAACACTTCCCTCTTAACCGAGTCATATGCCTTTTTGAAATCTATAAATAACTGATGTACTGTACCCTTATACTCTCATTTTTTCTCCATTATCTGTCGAATACAAAAAATCTGATCAATAGTCGATCTATTACGCCGAAAACCGCACTGATGATCCCCAATAATTTCATCTACGTACGGAGTTAATCTTCTCAAAAGAAAATTGGACAAAATTTTGTACGACGTCAACAAAAGTGATATTCCTCGAAAGTTACCACAGTTGGTTTTGTCCCCCTTTTTAAAAATAGGTACAATTATGGACTCCTTCCATTGTTCTGGTACAATTTCCTTTTCCCAAATAGCAAGTACAAGTTTATAAATTTCGCTATACAATGCATTTCCACCCTCTTGTATTAATTCTGCTGGAATTTGATCGATACCTGGAGACTTGTAGTTTTTCAGATTTTCTATTGCAATTTCGACTTCTGAAAGCGTGGGTTCGGGTATAAATGGCTCAGCAGTTTGTATTTCAATTTCGTCCCGATCATTTCTATTTGGCCTATGTACATTTAGTAGTTGCGCAAAATAGTTTTTCCATCTGTTTAGGATTGATGGAGAGTCTGCAAGCAAGTCACCATTCTCATCCTTGATCACGTTTACCCTTGGCTGATATCCGTTCTTAAATTCCTTTATACCCTTATATAAATCTCGAATGTTTTTATTCTTACTATTTGTTTCTACCTCATTCAGTTTTCCCTTCACGTAACCTCTCTTTTTATTCCTAAGTGTACGACTTGCTTCCTGTCTTTCATGGAAATAATTATCTCTCTTCTCCTCAACTGGATCCTGTAAGAATTTCAATTTTGCCTGTTTCCTTCTTTCTACTACCATGCAACAATCTTCAGATTTAACCTGCTAGCTAATGCTAAAAAATAAAATATCAATAATCATAACATAATTTGTATTATACAGTAATGTGATAATTCAGTTTATAAAAATTAAAAGTTTTTACTAGAAATCAAAACTTTTATTTAAAAAAAATTAGTAGCATGGAAGAATTTTCAATTGGTCTTTTAATTTAAAACCCAAGTAATAAAATTACAATAACATAAACTGCTAATTAGTAATTTGGTGTCAGTATTTTTTAGATATTCTTTCAAATTATGTGTATTTTTCTTGTGATAAACATCACACCACATCGACCTCATCATGTCCCTTATTGGCATTCTGAAAACCTGGTAATCCTATGTCCATGTTGGGCTTCCTCCTCCTGCACTCTTGGTCCACAATAAGGCACTGTTTTTCTAGTATTTTTCAACAAATGGGACTTTATTTTGCATGTTGGAACTTTTGAACAAATACCTAGGTTATCCAATATAAAATTCAATGTGCACAAGTAAACGAGATTTATGCAAGTCTAATTTTTCAGGTGAAGCTCCTTGTCAAGCAAACTTGAATAATTTCAAGGGAAAAAATTGTTCCGGGGCCAGGTATCGATTCTGGGGCCTTTGGTTGAGCGTACCAGTGGTCTACCAACTGTACATACGTTAACAGAAAACCACAATTCCAAGTCACACAGAGTTTGTGTGCACTCGATGTGGGTCTCTGGAGACTTGAGACGGTGTCAGGTGAAATTTCTGCATAGCTCAGTTGGTAGAGCGTTAGTACATTCAACCAGAGGTCCCGAGATCAATACCCGGCCCAGAACAATTTTCCCCTTGAAATTATTCAAACGAGATTTTGTTTGCTATACTGTATTGTGCATCCAAGGAAGGAGTCATATCACAGGCATGTCACTGTGATCGGTTTCTTATGCTCAGAATTCATTTCTCGCCACAAACACAGGGAAATGGAGCTTAGATCCCGATTTCTCTTGGAAAATGATCTAGCTACTTACTTTTCATGAAGTCCTTTGTAAACTTCTGTTTTGTATTCAACAGGGAGTGTTCATAAATTAATTATTTTCACTTCAGTGATTTCTTCATAAGTAATCTTTCATAATGTCATTATAAAGGATTAATATCTTTTCATATTTCTATCAGTTTAAAATATATAGTTTCTGTAAAAGAAAAATGACAGGAGAAGCAACATCCTTCGTTTAACATGTCCATTATCATTTATGGATGAGTCTTGTCACAAAAAGATATCAAATTTAAGCAGTGGAATGAAATCTCTGTAAGATAAAGAGTACCTAATTATACAGGATAGAAAATAATGAAATTATTATGTGATGATAATTTATATAATAAAAAAAAAATAAACTTTCTAGAACAACTAACTATGGAATCCAGCCTTGCATATCTACAAATGCAGAGACAAAATGGCAAAAGCATGCTGATAGAATGAATCGAATAAGAATTCCAAGACAAATCCTACAATATATACCTCGTAGCAGATCTATAGGATGACCGGGTAAAAGATGGAATGAGTCTGCAACAGACCACATGGTCTGAAGCCTGTTCAGTAAATGATGATGATGATGAAGAAGAAAAAAAAAACAAATTAATATATATATATATATATATATATATATATATATATATGGAGAAAGAATGCAAGTGACAATAACACTTAAGTTGGTGCTACAGTATCAAATAAAGCTTTTGTCTAGCACTTTTTTACATGTAATGGTGGACCTCAAAATAAATATGCGAGACAATGAAGAGTATGGTATAAATTATGGGACAAGTTCATCCATTACGCTATAGACTTATCGTGTTATCTTATAATTTTAACATGAAATAGATTGTTCAGTAAATTTTGCCTGGAACCCTCTCATTCAGCGACAGATTTTTTGTGCGTAGTAAATCACAAGAGGGACTCCCAGCTTTACTTCTCTTATGAGAAAGCCATGCTGAGGACTTATAAAACCCCTTCACCCCAGAGTTTAAATCTAAGAAGCATTAGACCACCAAAAACAGGTAAGGAGACATTAGTAAACCCAGAAATAGAGATATCTGAGACCAGAATAGGTAAAGAAGCATAAACCTTAAAAGACAAAGCGAGAAGAATGCAGTAAACATACAGTAGCTCTACAAATACTTCAAATCCATTATGGTGAATTTGGATCTGCTCAGTTATCTACCGTGTTTCTCATTCAAGATTCCATTTTTTGAAATAGTTAGTGTGAAATAATAAAAATTCATATAATGCTTAGACATTTCATATAATAAGATTCAGGATATGCATGTCATATAATCATAAATTATGTAACTTATATAATGAACCAGACATTATTAGATGTATAAAGATCAGAATGCTGGAGTGGGCAGGACATGTACTTCGTGCCATTGACAGAATGATAAAGGGGATATTTAATGCAGTGGCAGAAGGAACCAGGAAAGTTGGAAGACCTACGTTAAATGGGAAAAGGTGTGAGAAAGATGCAAAGATAATTGGAATTAAGAAGGTCGGTGCTAAATAGGGAAGAATGAGGAAAACTTCTTCAGAAGGCCAAGGCCCACAGAGGGCTGTCGAGGCAGTGATGATGATGATGATGATGATGATGATGATGATGATATGCATGTCATGGTGCATGTTTATTCTCTTTCATATCTAGCTGTACACATATGAATGCCCTTCATTCTCTTCTTTATTAAAAAACTATATTTCACTGGTAGGCCTACCGCTTGAGATGGCAATGGAAGTAGTCATAAAGCATGTGCAATAAAAAAGGTTTTATATTGAATTAGGTGAAAAGCACCATGACGCTGTAAAAAAATTGTGTTCATCTCACAGATAAATTTTTGGGTTAGTGAGTGAAGAGCTAAAACTGCAAAAAAGGCAACTGTAACAACACTCGTTATCAGAGAAATATGTTGGAGTAATTGTTCAATAGGGACGTAAATTCATACTACTAGTAAAAGAAGGAAGAACTACAGTTTTCTGTGTACGCAACGAATTGTCTGGTGTTTATGAAACAACAATCATTCAACTGAGATCAGTCAAGTGCTTTAAGGAACTGTTCCGCAACTACAAGAATATGCATTCCAAAATCAAATTGCATAACCACCAAGTGAACCTTACAAACTAAAGGAAATGACTATAAGGAACAAGTTGTAGTTTAGGCAATAATTAAGGCCTATTTCACAATTTAAATAGTGTTAATCAAAAGAACTTCACTGGATTTTCACACACATCCTGATGATATATCAGAACTATCTAACAGCAAAACACAAAACGAGAATGAGTCCAGATTAATGGATAACATTCTTCTTTCAGAAGACCAGTAGAACTAGAAAAGATGGAGTGACCTATTCTCTGAATATATAAACATCATATTATACTATGAGGGATTGGTTTTTTTTTTGTACATGCATACAAAGGATACGAGATATTTCTTTCGCAGTCTCAATGAACTGCATGTAGTTTTGGTAAACATTCTTCTTAAGAAGAACATTTGTCTCATCCGCTAGAGCCTGAATCTTCTGGCGTTGTTGCTGGAGCTCCTGACCTCCCACACATCGTTGTGAAAGTTCTTTAACATCTAAATCACAGATTGCCTTTTCTTGCCAAAACATTCAATATATTAGTAATTCTAACTATATAATATAAGCCTTCAACAAAATAATAGTATCATAACACAGACTATAGTAAATGCTTAATAATACAGTGAAACCTAGGTAAGACGCTCTTCAAGGGACCACATAAAAATAGCGTATTAAACAGGACTGGATATTAGAGAGTGTGGGTCATTTTTGGATTTTTTTTAATTTTAACATATACGTAAGACTCAGCATGAACATTTGTTGAAAAAAATTTAAGGATTAAATACTGTAATTATGCAGGATAGAAGGTTATTTTATTTTCTTTCCTTTCAGAAAATGTCAGAATAAATACACTGTCTCATCAATTAAAGAGCCCCTTTATTAAAAAGGCAAAAAATTGTTTTCTGTCTTCCACTTGATCCAGTACTATGAATAAATTGCATTTTCCACACTATTCAAATCGGAAGTGACATCAGTAATTTGACTATAAGAAACATTAACGAATCTATGAATCACAGATACCGTGGCAAGGGCTTCATTGTGAGAGGATTTGGAATGTCTACCACTTCCACTTCACCTTCATCAAGTCGTCACTGACAATGTGATTTAAAACTGCCAGGAAGAGAGATAGACTCTATACTTGTTTTTTTGAAAGATGGGACATGACAGTTAAGCGGCCGAGCTTGGAACTACAGTGCCATGTTGCCAATAAGGACTACCACGCTGCCAGCTGATGGAAGCTAGCAATAGTCCTTAAGATGGCTAACGTTAAAACATTCATTGACAATTGACGCGAAGGTAAGAAAACAATACAAAAATCAAGAGAATAAAAGACGAAACGTACCAATGCTAACATTGTGTGCACAATAAATGTCGCCAAGGGAGCTATTAAGCACTCACCACGTGGGAACTGTAAGTTTGGCAACTCAACCGTTGTTACCATAGGAAGAAGCCTACCACGTTATGTGACATTCAGTTGTTTTTCCGATTACAACGCTCCTGTCATGTCCCATCTTTCAAAAAAAACAAGTATAAATATAGTAGTCTTACAGTACTCAAAGGTCGCATTCCATTCTATTGTATTCACAAAACAAAGACTCCTACAAATCCTTCAATATGTGGGGCTAACAGTAAATGTAGAAGTCGAGGAAAATTTTCTCAGTATCCTTTAAAGTACGACATTTTAGAATTTTCAGCAGATGAAAGAATGTATTAAACGGGATGATGAGCGTATTAAGCAGTGGATTTTACATAGTTTTATATAGGGATGTCAAGGGACTGGATGAAAAGAGCGTATAATGCAGATTAACAAACGGGCGTATATTATTGGGGTTTCACTGTAATATAAATTAAGTGGTGTTAATAATAAGAAAGACACTCTTTCAGCTTTCCCAATAATGGGACTGATTCATTGGACAAAGCATAACAAACACATACAGTGAAAAAAAAAAAAAAAGACCACAAAAGAGAAATGTGGGGAGATATATATATATATATATATGGTATAAGGGAACCTATTACATTAATTCACAACGGTAATAGATCAAGTCACTGTGAACAACTTTTGTCAAATAAGTTTTTCTGATATGTACATTAGTTTTGAGAATATGAAATGCAACGTGTAGAAAAATAGCTGCAAGTAACTTAGTAGCAGTGCTCCTTGAAGTCATCACTCTGTAGTGGGGATGAGACTTGCGAGAGGACAATGTAAACAGAAAACATCTCATCAGATACATTTCGATCAAATTACTGTACTTCAAGACATAAAATATTCAATGAATTAATTACACACAAATTGTTTGGTTTTTAACATTTCCTATTACACTATAACCTCTTTAATACCATGAAGCTTATTTAACATTCAAAGCATCTGTTGATTTCTATGCTTTTTTATGTAATTACAAAATAGTAAAGAATGTAACTTACATTCTTATGAAACAAAACTATTTTCATTAAAAATTGCTTTACATTTGATGTAAACTCATTATAACATTATTACGAATGCACATTCTGTAACTCAATCTCCATTTAAATTATCATCACTGAAGAAATTAAAAATAAATTAATTTAGAAAAGAAAGTTTACAGTACCGGTAATGTCAAGTAATGTGTTATGAATTACGTATGTAATAATTATCAATTTGTGTGTGTGTGTGTGTGTGCACGTGTGTGTAAAAAGAATTATTATTTCAAAATTGTTACGCTGTTAAAGTGATGAGGCAAATACGATGGGAATGAAACATTACAAAGTGCAATTGAAAAGCAAAAACAAAACAGCAAAATATGCATACGGTAAGCTAGAAGAACATAAAATAATGTAATGAACTTAAATACCTACTTAAATGAGAAATTAAATTTAGGCCTATACAATAATTACTTCATGAAACTAGTTACAATCATGAATCACGTGCAATCTGGGAGAGACAGAATGATCCCCTAAGGTAAAGTTGTACCTCAACATAACCCTAATAATCGTTAGGCCTAATTCACCTAGTTAATGGTAAAAATATTAATAGACCAGTTTAGACATGTACCTTCAATTTTGATAATCTCATTTGGGACCAGAGTCATAAGCTCGACAACACAGTTAATTACTAATATATTTTACTATGTCTATAGTATTGCTTACAGAAATGTATAAAGAGGAGCATTTATCGAGATCCAAGGCAGCGGCATGTTATCTGGCTGAGGCTACATATTAGTACAAGGCATGGGCCTGTACACATGGGCATATTACATCACATCTTTGCTATCTAGATGTTATATGGTACTCAGTTCATTGGCCCTAAGAAGAATACAAGACAGCTGTATAAAGTCTTACCCACCCATACCATCTTGAAATCATCTCTCTATTTCCTGCCTTTCGAAATGATAACATCCACAGTACAATCGAAATAAAAACACTGATTCATTACTACATTACAGAAGTCGTGCAGGTCCGAATTAGGTTCCTCTTCTGACACCATGTCGAGAGATGTGGAGGGATCAGTAGTCACTGTCATATTCTCTGTTGCTGTCTTCTAAAACATATATGACGAAATATAGTAATAGAGAAGAATGAGATCTAATTCCCAGTCCTAAATTTTTTGACATGATTAGACCTACTTATTATTTTTAGACTTTCTGAATGATTTCCTTTTTGAAGAATCTATATTAATGTAATGCACTGGTGCTTCATTCATTCATTCATTCATAATGCTCTGCCCAAGGGCAGGTCCTTCATTTCAAACCCAGCTTTCTCAAATCTTTCCTATTTCCTGCCTTCCTCTTTGTCTCCACATATGATCCATATATCTTAATATCTTCTATCATTTAATATTTTTTTCTGCCCCAAACTCTTCTTCCATTCACTATTCCTTCCAGTGCATCCTTCAGAAGGCAGTTTCTTTCCATCCAGCGACTGAACCAATTACTTTTCCTCTTCCTGACCAGTTTCAGCATCATTCTTTCTTCACCCACTCTTTCCAATACAACTTTATTTCTTATTCTGTCTGTCTACTTCACACATTCCATTCTTCTCCCTATCCACATTTCAAATACTTCTATTCGTTTCTCTTCACTTCGTCATAATGTGTATGTTTCTGCCAAATACAATGCCACATTCCACACAAAGCACTGCACCAGTCTCTTCCTTAGTTCTTTTTCCAGAGGTCAGAAGAAGATACTCCTTTTTCTATTAAAAGCTTCCTTAGTCATTGCTACCCTCCTTACTTCCTGGCAGCAGTTCCTATTAAATACAATTCAAGCCATGTCTGAGGCTCAGTGCTAGTGAATGCTGGTTCGATACCCAGCCTGATTGTGACGGAATGTAGTTGTGGTGAACAAAGCAGATTTTGTAGACAATTTTTCTTGGTATACTCTCCATTAACTCTTTCATTCCACCAACACATTCTATTTCCCACTATTTCATTTATTATCTGCAAAAGTTAATAGACTGGAATCAAGTCTTGGGGATAGTACATCCTGTTATGGAATTTAAGAATTTTGAGCTTCAAGTCCTGTAGTTTATCATGTACTCATCTGGGGATGGAACCTGGTTCTGTCTGTCTGGATGTTTGGCACCCAGGCTACCTGTAGGACTGGAACAATAACATAATCACACATAGAGCGCATAATAGGCCAATGTAGGCCTGTAGATATGGATGCATCTCTAATCCGTTCTCAAAAGCCAGCCAACAGAATTCAAGTACCCACAACTTATACAACATATTTCCTATCAGACATCAGTACATCATGCAGTGAACTGAAATCTGTTATTGGCAGCATCTGTGGCCCTCTTAATCTGTTCAAATCCAGAAACATGCCTGACTGGAGCATTAGCCAAAACAAGATAATTGCATGAATGTTAGCTCTCTTATTAAGTAGAATCTTTGGTGCTATCTGAAAAAAAAAAAAAAAACAATAATAGTAGCCTACACATTTAGAACTAGACATATATAATATTACTGAAATCGTTGAAAATTATAGGAATAAATGAAAAGAACATATTATATAAAGAATGGGAAATAAATGATTAGCAGACGCAATACTAAAATATGCTCTTCAGGGATACAGAAATGTAGTGTGTCTGAAGATGATTTGGAATGACCAATAATAGTATAACTTAAACAATGTTATAGATACCATGACTAATGTAATTTGGAGGTGAAACAAGCGAAATCAGACTCAAACAGTGATTTTTGATGATGATGATGATGATGATGACGACAATCTTTGTTGCTGTCATGATGGATAGTAACAGCATGTGCAAGGACTCGGTGGTGAGCTATTCTATGATGTTAGTTCTCCTGAAGCAGAAAGAAGAATACTAGCATGATTTCCTCTGAGAAAACTTTTATACCGACTCCAACAGGGCGTATTTCCAACCCACGTCAGCTGACCAGCTGACTACACTAAGATTAGCAAAGTTTGCAGGTTTCGAGCAGGCAATCCCACTTGTCCCTAGACCAGCCACCGATCGGAGAATGTGAAATGGAGATGAAATTGATACTCAATTGGGGGTAACAAGACAACCTGGAGAAAACCCTAACTACCTACTTGTCTACCACAAATGTCACTAAGAATTTTTTTCAATAAAAAATTCCAGGACTGATCACGACGCGAATCAGAACCACTTACGTGACAGGCAGAAGGTCTAGACAACTAAGACACTGTAGGGACGTATGCTATGACATAGGCCTAAATCTTAATTTCTATACTGTTTCAGATACGAGTATATTCTTACATGTCCTGAAGTTCCATTTTCCAACAAATGCGTGTAACAATATTATGTATAGAAGTAGGCCTATTCATTCAAAGAAACTAGCCAACCTAACTCATTATCATCTTTTTTAGTTGCCTCTTGAGTAATGTCTTATTGGTATCATTATGAGGTTCAAACCTGTCTTCAGACAGTTGACTAAACAACAACATAAGTTAGTGTTCTACTCAAGGGCAGGTCTTTCACTGCAAATCCAGCATTTTCCAATCTTCTCTATTTTCTGCCTTCCTCTTAATCTCCCCATTTGATCCAGGTATACAATAAAAATAATGGGTTTACCATACACGACACAACTCACTGTCTCCGGCATTGCTCGGAAAGCTGGACTGTGATGTGGCAACTGTGCTAGGCATATGCAGTAGATGTGCCATGGGAGATGTGGGCAGGTGATTGTGTCATACATGATAAACTCTGTACTATCGTATCTAAAATCAAGATGTTTTCATTCATGATATTATGCATGCTACATGGCTTATGTAATCCCTTCAGACTCTATCTGATCATTTCTCACTAGTTCCTCACTCCCATACTTACCTCATTCCCCTCATTCCAAGGCTGGTGAGCTAAGTCCCATATCTGTTGTTACTGACAATCAACATTTTAAATTATAAACAGCTGTTTCACAACTTCTCACATTATGACATACTGGTACTGTGGATTATGTTTATTACACTATTTAGTGGGCTAGTTTGTTGGAGAAAAATCCAGGTTTTTCAATGATGTGAAGTCTGAACCAAATCCTGGATGGGAAAGTGAGATCTTTGTGAAAGAGAATAACAATTTCATAAAAAGACGTGAACTATGTATTGTAGCAAATGGCGGAAATTCTGAGCAACAAATAGAAACTTGGTAAATTGTACAACTCTTAATGTAAGTACTGTATCATTCTCGGGAACACAGGCACGCGCCTCATGACAACCAAGCCATAGCTCAGTGTGAACTGGCACTGCCTATCTCCGATCACGAAAAATGTTCCTCACTGTATTTTGCCATAAGAGAAGCTAAAATATAAAGACAATTTATTATTTACTGAAATTAACAAGAAAATATAATCGTCCATAAATACTTCATTAGGCCTTACGGAGGACACTAGTCACCATAGACAATTTACATAGCTAGTCACTAGGGAAGGAGATGTCGAGCATAAATATCGATATATACAATACGACATATTCGTTAATGTCATAGAGTACCAAGTATATTAATAAAACGAACATATTGGGCAATGGTGTAGTATGTTTTAGTAACAAGTATTATGGTGGGGGAGGCTAGCTAGGATAGCGAACTATAATATGTAGAAAAATTTTGAGATCTAAAAATGCAATGTAGGCCTACGCAAGAAAGAGACATAATAACGAACATATTGGACAATGGTATAGTACGTTTTAGTAACAAGTACAGAATTATTAGAAACAGTGTGTGTTCGATATAAGTGAACTAAAAATCAAAAACAGAGTTGTAAAAGTGTCAATTTTGAATGATCTAAATTAAGTTGTTAGGTTTTAAAGGTAGGAATACTGATCAATTTAAATGGGGTCGAAAATTAAACTATAAGAGCGTCTACAAAAAGTATATCTGCAATGAATGTAATTGTGACACCGGATACAAAATTGTGAGGTCCATGTTACATGGATATAAATGTTGACATCAAATATATATCATATCAAGCATATTAGCTATACTTTATTTCTAATTATATAAATTACTTTATAAAAAAGAAAATAACGATTTATTTAAGAATAAAGGTATGTGGTTCAGAATGAACACATTGTTGTGCGAGGGTAATGGCGTGTAATCCAGGGTGAATATACAGTGAGGCCACAAAGTCCCGATACCCCATATGTAAATTTACGTTAGTTTCAGATCGTATGAACTAAATGATGGCTTATACGTCTAATTACACCATTGCTGCTATGACACGTGCTTTCACTCATGTCATGCCAGCAATGCTCCGAAAAATGTCGTATTATCCTTCGTTATGAGGATGACGATGCACACACTGAGTCTATTGATATTTAATGGTCAATATCACAGAAAAGATCTTAAATTCATTGAAAGTACTAAATAAAAACTACTACAAAAAATTTCCGTTAATTTTGTTTGTTTTTATAGGGGTAATGGGACTTTGTGGCCTCACTGTACTGTTGTGCAAGAGTAATGTGTGGTCCAGGTTAAATATTTTATTATGGTACAAATATAATAATATTTTGTGAGAACACAGTTGTTCAGAACTACCAACAATTACTAGTTAATATTATTACTATAATACTATTCTAATATGGCAGATAAGTGCAATGGATTTAAGCTCCGGAGCAAATATATTGTGGTGAAGGATATTGGTGTGTGGTGCAGAATGGATACATTATGGACTAGTAATGCTGTGTGATCCACGGTGAATACATTATGGACCGGTAATGCTGTGTGAATATAGTCTACTGTGGAAGGGTAATGATGAGTGGTCCACGGTGAATATATTGTGGTGCAAGGGTAATGGTGTGTGGCGCAGGGAGAATATATGTTGTGGTATAAGGGTAATGGTGTGTGAATCATTCCGAAGCTGGCCACATTGTCTCTCATTGTTCGCTTTCACTCAGAACGGCACGGTTTGCCTGATAAAATACTCAAGTTTAGCGAAACATTACAATTAAGAACAAATTAACATGATTTGTTCATGTTTTCGCTAGCTATAATACTGTTATTTAATATTGTAATAATTTAGTAAATGAAAGTGGAAATCGTGTGTCGAGCTTGTGACACCGGCGCTTCAAATTCTACACTGAGCTATCATGAGCCTAATTAAGATAGCCAATTATAGAATTTCATGTCTAAGCACACTAAGGTCACACGAACATTGCTGTTTTGTTTTGACAGAAGTGTCATACCCGGTAAGAGGCTATATATTCTTTTCTGATATGCCGCCGTACTATAAAATAATCAGAATATCGTATTTATATTCCACCTTAAATATAAACAACCATACAAGAAATACATGTTTTACATTTTACACACATTTTTCAGGATTAAAATCTGGAGCACCAATCTTTTTAATGGCTGAATCTGCCATATTTGTTTACATTATAAGCTTCTTGATCTTGTTCCATCCACAGATAAAAAATATGCTACTATTAATGGAGTATATATACAGTCACGAAGTTTGAGTTGTGAGGTTGCTAGGAACGATAGACTGTGCTGGTACTATTTCGCATTGTCTATAATGAGGCGATATTAGCGATCCTAGTGGTTAGCAACTATCTACGTATTGAGCTAAGTGACTGTATATACTAGACTGTGATGCAGGTAATAGAGAGTACCACATTCTCGGCGGCGGCAGCCATATTTACTCCTGGCTCGGCACAGATCAAGAGGCCTTCATACTGTATATCAAGCAAGAGGAGTAGAATAGAATAGAATATTTCTACTCCTCTTGATATCAAGCCCTCTTGGCACAGATGCATCAAAGACGTTATACTAGTATACTAGACTCACACAGAGCGCTGGTGTGCTGTCCAAAATTGAAGCCAGTCTGCGCATGTTTACGCCGCCATGCTACTGGTAGAAATAGAGCGGTAAACACGATTGTCATACTTGTCCTTTGTTTTGTCTCGGGTGTTTTTAGTGAACAGTGTGAAAGTAATGGCAATAGAATTTTGAAAGATGATATATTATCGCCGCGGACTCATACTTAACATGTCGGCATCATACAATAACGTGTGCTTTTAAAACATAATTTTGCCGCCCGATTGTTGCTCTGTAGGTTTCACTCTAAGCGTCACGTTGTCACGTCTACTTCCTCGATAAGAATAAGCACTAGTTTGTTATGTTGGGTTTCTTAACTCTTAATAATAAATCTTTAATAATAATTTTTAATCATATACCTTAATATTCGTCCTCAGCACAAGACATTGCAACCTCGGTTTTAGTCCACGTGGATTAGACAAGTAAGTGTCATTTAATAATGGAAGAAATTGAAAACAATAATACAATTAAATTTCAAAGACCTGCCGAATGTTAGTGCATGAGGCCGCTCAGACCTGCCGAATGTTAACCATGAGAGCGTGGCGATAATACCATCCCTGTTTAATTTTCCAAGCCATTTGCAAAAGGTACGATATAATATTATCTCTGTTGTTACAATATTAATATAATTAAAATCAATCAGTAGTTTACGACAATAAAGAACACTTATCAGACTTTAGAGAAATCACACTGAGTGAATTATTTAGACCTACACATCATATGTTAAAACATTAGTGGAAAGATAAATTTTTGTTTTTATTATGTAAATGAATTTATCTGCAAGATTATAAACTTTCATTCAAGATCCATATATGGATAAATAAATATACAGATAATAAATGAATAAATAAATAAATAAACAAACAAACAAATAAACAAAGAAACAAACAAACAAATAAATAAATAAATAGCTATAATAGCTAAGCCTTCTTTGTGAACTTATGATTCAGAATTCACCTATAAACAACTCTTTTATATTTTGCCGGACATATATTTTATTAACAAAAGCAAGGAATGACATCTTATTGATATTACATATGTGCATAATAATTATGTACCATCACTCCGCAAGCAATGATAATATATCTATTTCATTTATTTAAAATAAAAATACAATACGTAAAAAAATCCACACATAAAAATGTGTTTTTTTTTATCTTGCATAAAGTGATTGTTTAGTTTTTAGGTCTTCAAATTACCTATTGTTTGCAATGTTTTAGGTACAGATGCTTTTTATAATTGATAGCATTCCCTTTATTAATTTAAGAATTTTTTAAAATAATTTATTGATCGATCAGCGCATTTAGCGCTATACAGATCAATTGAAGAATGAATTCAATGTAATTTGGCTACCTTCGCACATTATATTTTGCCAGATTACCTATGTCCAGTGGTCTAGAAGTATCGGTAATATAATTTTCGATTCTCTAAAACTTAACAACAAGTCTATACTGATTATCACATATTTATTTCACTTAAGAATTTGATTATAATAAGAACTTGTGTAATCAAGGTGCATATATTTATGTCTTGTGATCTAAGAGTAATGTATGTTAATATAATTTTATATTCTCTGAAACCTAACAATTTGCTGATTATTTTAAAATTATACAATCTATAATGTGTATTGTGTGGGCCTATTTATGGATGTATGAGCATGTTTTCTATAAATTGCTGCGTACGTATTTGCTTTTCTTTAATGTTCTAAAGCATATCAATGAAACTTTAAATATGTTTATTTCGTCCTAATTTTACGTTAAATGTCGAAAATGACCATAATCTGTCAATTTTAGATCATCACAGCGTTAATTTGCGTGATTTACGTATTGCTATTATGCGTCTGCTCTCCAACAATATGGCGGCAAGCGCAGCGTTCAATTTGCCCCGGTTTCCTCGTTTCGCGCAGCCGAGACTGTAGGGGCTTGAGATGCATAAGCAGTAATGCTAGAAGGAAGGTCATTAAAGGCGATATCATACATGTTGTTGCGGTTTATTGAATACAGGAGACGAGGATTAATAAACATTATTGTCATAGTGGGATGACTGATTAGAGATAACACTTTATTATTTATATAATGTCCATTTCAATAGGGATAACATCAGCAATTTTCTATGCAGTTCTCGTACCAACACTTCGACTGCCACCATTTAGCAGATTGCTGTAGTGCATTTGCTATAACAGACAATTTTCTTAACGATAAATGGGCCTACATTCTAGTTCTAAAATACAGTGATAAGACTTTTTCAAAAATATTATGACAAGTTGGGAACGTATGAGTTGAAGTATTAATAATTAAAGACTTCAAATCCTTTACTGTAAACTCATTTTCTACCAACGTTACACATTTTTATACATTTACAGATTTACAAGGGTATACAAGTGACATATCCTTGTACGACTTGAGAGTCACTAATGTGCTAATAAAATTTACAGATTCATCCCTGTTATCAGTTATTACTATTAGAGATGAAAAACAGTTTTCACAAATACGATATGCCTATAACTTATTTTGTTTTATTTTGAACAAAACTGATCCCAACAAGTAGTAAAGAGCTTCTTGTTCACTCAAGTTAATATTTTTGTTTTCAATTAAATTACAATTTAGCCTATATCAATTTCCTTTTGCTCACATTCATCTTCACTAGACCTTTCTGCTTCGGGTTTACTTACATCTGCACATAGAAACTCAACTAATTGTTCAGAATCGCAAACTGCGTAATATCCATGCTCCGTTTATGAGACAAATTGAGAAATCGTAATGCAGTTTTGAATTATTTTGCATCCGGGATTGGATTTATGGAATGGAAAGTAGAAAATAAATTTTCTAACGCATCCTGCGTGGATCTATCTAGCATAAGACATTTGAAGTTCGCTTTATTATGACAACTTTCTTGAGAATCAAGAACTGTTTTTTGTTACCAGTATTATACCAGTTTGGAATGGTTTCTAACGTCCGCTTTTGTCCACCTTGATGTTTTCAATTATAAATATTATGTCATTACTTACTTACGGCTTTTAAGGAACTCGGAGGTTCATCGCCGCCCTCACATAAGCTCCACATCGGTCCCTATCCTGTGCAAGATTAATCCAGTCTCTATCATCATACCCCACATCCCTCAAATCCATTTTAATATTATCCTCCCATCTACGTCTCGGCCCCCTAAAGGTCTTTTTCCTCTGGTCTCCCAACTAACACTCTATATGCATTTCTGGATTCGCCCATACGTGCTACATGCCCTGCCCATCTCAAACGTCTGAATTTAATGTTGCTAATTATGTCAGGTGAAGAATACAATGCGTGAAGTTCTCCGTTGTGTAACTTTCTCCATTCTCCTGTAACTTCATCCCTCTTAGCCCCAAATATTTTCCTAATTACCTTATTCTCAAACAACCATATCTTCTGTTCCTCTCTCAAAGTGAGAGTCCAAGTTTCACACCCATACAGAACAATCGGAAATATAAGTTTTTTTGACAGCAGACTAGATGACAAAATCTTCTCAACCGAATAATAAGAGGCATTTCCCATGCTAATTCTGCGTTTAATTTCCTCCCGAATGTCATTTATATTTGTTACTGGTGCTCCAAAGTTATTTGAATTTTTCTACCTCTTCGAAGGATAAATTTCTAATTTTTATATTGTATTTCCATTTGGAATAATATTCTGGTCACGAGATATAATCATATACTTTGTCTTTTCGGGATTTACTTCCAAACCTATCGCTTTACTTGGTTCAATTCCCGTGTTTTCCCTAATTGTTTGTGGATTTTCTCTAACATATTCATGTCATCCGCATATACAAGAAGCAGTAACCCGTTCAATTCCAAATCCTCTCTGCTATCCTGAACTTACCTAATGGCATATTCTAGAGCGAAGTTAAAATGTAAAGGTGATAGTGCATCTCCTTGCTTTAGCCCGCAGTGAAAATATTATGTCATTGAGAAATTAATCATTGAAGTATATTCCTCCTCTTGTTTGTGACTAAGTGCTAATTTTGTACATCGACAATTGATTACACATTGATTAACTGCACGACAACACGGCATTCTTCAAGATAACAATGAAATATCGCACTAGAAACCTCTGTGCCTACCAAAGACGTTATAATAGTATACGTTCCTACGCAAGTCTTGCGTTGTACAGTCTCTCCACAGGAGTAAATATGGCTGCCGCGGCGGCATTTGTCGGATCAAAAGAATGCGGTACTCTCCAATATAAGATTCGTTCCAACAAGCGGTTCATGGATCAGTTCATGTACGGTTCCTGTACCATCTTATGCGCATGCGCTAGTTGAGCATCTGCTATGGGATTGAAACTGGACTGGACGCTGTTGGAACGCTTTCGTGGATCGTTATGTACTAAATCCAGAGATGCTATAACTGTGATCATCTTTGCTAAGGACGGGATGCTTAATTATTATCGTTTCGCAGCTAATTCTAATTGCAGAAAATAGAATTTCGATCATTTTCTATAAAAATATGACAAAAAATATGGAAGGCAAGAATTCCGATAATTCAACGTCGTGTATTGGGGTACTCTCATCTAAAAATAGTTATTTTTTTAATTATTAATGTATGTACGTTATTTATTATATTTTTAATCAAAGCTGCATGTTGAAATTGTAATTAACTGTTTCAATACCCAAATAATTTCCATTCCCTTTCTTTTTGGCGAAACTTTAAATTAAATCTCTAGTTTTATTATTCGTCTGTACTGTCACTTTTCATCTTTAACTTCAATGATGTGAACAGTCGATCATGTCTTTCTTCAGTATCCAGGAGACGTTGGTGAGCTTATGCGCATGCGCGTCTTGCGTACTCTTCCGTACATGCCTCAATCCACGGACTATTTCTGACCGTTCTGAACCCGTGTCAAAAGCTTGTTGGAACGCCCGACTGCAGTACGTTTCCGGTTCAGGACTGGTTCGGATTGTGTTGGAACGCTTTTTTTGTACTGCGCATGCTCACGATGGTTACGGACCAACGAGTTAGAAAGAGAAAGATATAGAGTGGTCATTGCGCCGCCATGTTTGAAGAAAATTGAACGACCGTCGGTAATGAACTTATGCGCCCAAAACAAAGTGGGCGTGGTGATAACTGACATTAGAATCGTCAGCTGTCTTAATTTCGTTTGCATAAATCAGTTAAACTGAAGTGGAAAAATCTAGTATTTCGTCAAATACGTGCTAGGAACTTAATCTAAACTTATGTACGCTAAATTTAAAACACTTGAGCTATTCCTAGAAGGAATGCTTAAAAAAATAACCTAAGCAAAATTGTCATGTAGTATGACAAGAAGTCCTAGCAAATATACTGAAGAAAATGTTAATATTCCTAGGTTCTTTTAAATGCGACCTGCAAGATTGCCTATATGTTTCGGATGATTTTATTAAATTATTTTCCCAGTCTCTACACGTTGCAAAACTATTTACTATACCATAAGATATAGAATGAAAGTAGGCCCTATCTGTAGTAAACAACCTTTACCTCCAAGCTTGTAACGTGGGTGAAACATGACAAAACACGCTTTCAGCTTTTTTGTTACAGTAAAGCATAATTATTATCGAAATGTGAACGTGAGGCCAACAGCCGGCTGGTCTGTCTGAGCCTTTCAAGGGCTGTGGCACCACAGATAATTATTAGTGTATAATTGAGCACCCACGTACAATAATGGGGCAAGTAGTTACGAAATATATTCATACTTACCGCATTATTGCACGTGGGTGCTCAATTATGTTCTTTCATGTCCTTCCAGTCAAAATACTAACAACAATACGACCTACCCCAGAGTTTTGCGTTATTTTGGATGCGAGTGCCGAAATACAATTTTAATATTTGATTGCTATTACTAGGTTTGAAACGGAATTGTAGCGGTTTTATCCGTATTTAGTTTAACTTTATTACTAGTGAACCATTTATTTGTTTAATCGTTTGTCTTCGAAATAGGCCTACGTCTTATAAGCTACAGCTCATCGTCTTCTTGTATAAGCAGTAAGGACAGAAGGAGCAGAAATAAAGGATGCCGGTGTCGAAATACAGTTTTAATTTTGTATTGTTATTTGTTTTTCACTGGGTCTGAAACGGAATTGTATTGGTTTTATCCGTATTTAGTTTAAGTACATTACCAGTGAATCATTTATTTTGTTTATGCCGGGCGTTGTTACACATTTATGCATGAAAAAAATTGCTGCTAATTAACAAAACTATGGACTTAACTTCATAAAATTTACATGAAATATGATATATTAGTTGCCTTTTTCCTTTTGACATTGCAGTTATATGCAGCACACACAACAGGCATGTTTTTTCTTCGTTTTTTTTTGTACTTCTTACCTCCGTTATACAACATTGTAAGCAGACGAATTTTTACAAAGGTGGGCGCTTAGCTCAGATCTGCCGTGTTTCGCGGTGGCACCGCAAAGAGCGCTGTACAGGACAACATGACCACTCTATAATCTTCTCTTTCTAACCGTTGCTTACGGGATTACACAAGCTGGCGCATAGCACGATCGAGAGTAGGTCTCTGTGAGTCATTACAATTTCTGCCGCTAGGTTCGCCTCTCTGCCCTATGAAATGACGAATAGTACCATTACAAAGCACTGTGCATCGTGAAAATAGTTCGATTAATTGTGCATTACTGATTGAGTACGAATATTATAAATATGCCGACAGTCCCTCAGTTTATATGTAATATGTTTTAATATCAAGAATGACAGCCTTTTATTGTAATATAATTGAGGAGTAGAAGTTTGCAAATTACGTCTATTGTCCATAAAATATTGTACGAAGCATTTAATAAGCAATGATGAGTCCTTTAAATGTCTCAAATGTCAATGTCTTTTAAGTGTTCTGCTATGAACATATAGGGCAGAACAGCGCTCCGAGCGGCGGAATTGGCATTACGAGGGAACCACTTCAGACTCGTTTTTCAAGCTCTATGCGCCAGCTTGTATAATCTCGTAAGCAACGTTTCTAACTCGTTGTTAGGGACGGTTCCTGACTGCTGTTGGAACGAACCTTATACACTGCTTTGTATTGTGCTACAGGGACTGTTGGTTTTCGCTCTGAGCGTTGCGAACTTGCGAGCGGTTGTAGATTACGAGAGAGTCTAGGGTTAAAATAGGAAATGGCGCTTTATTTTCGTTGCGAAGTTATGTGAGAAATATGACTTGAAGGATATTTGTTAGTAAGTTAAAGTGTAATTAAGTGCTTATTATTGTGTGAAGTGTATGTATTAATTTCAGAACTATGATAATTCGCGGCTTTGGTTGTGGCATATTTTAAGTGTAAGTTAATGTTCAATTGTAGAATCGATTGTACAATGTTTTATGATTTAAACTTTTGTGTAAAACTTGTTCTTGATTTTAGAAAGAAGAAAAAAGGACAGTAATGATTAGCATGTTAAATTGTAGAACAGTTGGATCTTAAGAGAGGCCGTATATCATTTTCATTCCCTCTACAACATAGGCCTAACCTCATTTTTACATCAAATAGGCCTATTTGTTAAATACAGCTTTCATTTCAGGTAAACTACATATAGTTCTCAAACGAAGAGAAAATGAAACTTCAGGAAGCACCGAGTGCCATTAGTAAAGTTGTAAAATTTCCGTCTTCTGTTACAAGTTATTTAAGAACGGAAGATGGTTATCAAGAGCAACCTTATAGTCTGAAAGGAGGACTTTTGAAAGGTAAATATAACTTTAGTGTACAGTTTCCTGACTCCAACAATTCATCTTTTTCTTAAAAGAGCAGATTTGTCAGTGTTTGTCGAATGAGCATTATCACGGTTATGAAAAGGCACTAAGAGGTAAATATAGTACTTTTATTTTGTGCGCACAAGGTAGGAGTAATAGAGGTAAAGGAGGATTAGGGAAACTGTAAACTGAAGTTTATTAATTATAAAGACCGCCTGGTTAATTCCACGTTTGACTCGCATTACTTTGACTCCATTATTAAACTTCTAACAGCATATAAACAACATTAAAACATTATAATAACTGTAAAATGCTTCAATGGTACATCACTTGTGTCATTTTATTCAAGGTAGAGTATCCAACCGCAATGTAAACGAATATTGCACACGTTTATCACTGCCAACGTGGCTTTGTAAACCAATTTTCAACACTTCTATCACAGCCACAACATATTTTTATCACTACAACACATTGATTATTGCACAAAACACACATTTATAGCATTAAATATAATTATGTAATTATGAGCAGTGGAGAGAGAGTCGCCCACCATCACGTTCCAGTTTTTCCACTAGGTGGCTCCTGACACGGCATATGGCAGGGTGGGACAATATTTGCAAACGTAATGTTACTAAACGTGAGGTATGTTACAACAGGTGTGTAGTATTGTGACAGGTTAAGTTAGGTTAGTTTAGATTAGGTGTGTTGGACACTGAAAACTGTTTTATTCTCTCCCTCAAGTTACGTCACATTCAGGAAATATGGCGGCGTTTTTCATTCACGCACAAGGATTTTGGTAAATAAGTAAGGTAGCCTATGTACTTTGGGAGGGCTGAGTGGACATACAGCTCTCCCATTGATCACCTCCAATTTCCACTACTCCATATTACTTATAAATCCCAGGTATGGTGCAAAATGTTCAGCTGAATGTGGATCAGTCTGTCTTGACAATATTGTCTCTCTAACCCTGCGCTTTATAGTTCCTCCTATCCCATTAATTAGACCTTTTCCATGACCCGTAGCTGAGAAGTGCCACTCTGTATATTCTGACCTCAGTGTAGTCAAGCACAATGAATATTTTTGTTTAAAATGCTGGGTACTTCTATCTGATCGGGAAATATTGGAAATTCTTTCTTAATGTAATCAATGATAGTATTATCGAAAACAGCTATAGCATAATGTCATGATGGTCATAATCTGAAATTACATAAGTTGATGAGTTTCTGAAGTCCTCAAATTTCCCAGAAGCTTTTAATCTTTCTTGCTGTTCTTTCTTTCACAGTGCCACGGAATTTTCCATAATTAAATAAAATCAGGTTTATACTATTAAAACATTGCTTTATGTACAGATTTTTTCAGGTCTTCAGTATCTCATTACTATCTTTCCCTAACAACAGCATTTTAATTGTTCACGATCTATGAAGTAGCCTAGATTAAATTAGCCTATTTTTTAAACTCTCAAAAAAGAAGGACAGTATTTATCCATCATTCAGAACTACGTAATAACTCATAATAGTTCAAAACTGAGATGTGTTACACTACAATAAAATAAAAAAATGTGTATATTTTTTGCAGTGATTGAAGTGCAACTTACTAGCATTGTATTGTGTGGCCATTAACCGAAAAAGGAAATAAAAATTATTGGTACCTAATTATTCTTTTTACACACACCAAACAAAAATTCTATGTTTATTGTGACTCACACTACAAGACAACATATTATTTTCATAGATAAACAACTGATCCAATGTTATTCTTAAATATTATACTTTAAATATAATTTTAATATGAGAACATTGTAACTACCGGTATTATTTATTTACTCATCTGTAATTAATTAATGAAGATACTGACTTCAGTGAGTCACAAGCTATTCACATCGTAGTCATGTTTGATTGAATAGTGTTACCAACAGTAATAACTAATCTAAATTGTGTTGATTCATACATTAATAAATAACATACTCTGAGAAAGAAACTCAGAAAAAATATTTTTGAAAGTGGTTTGTGGTGTACATTTTTCTGGAATTAACCTCCATAGTATCACAGTTATGACAGAGATTATGTTAGGTTTGTTTTATTCCTTTCCCCCCCATAATGTACTATTCCTGTTTTTCTTCTTCAACAGACACCCAGTATGCTTGGCTGAGTTGGGGTCCAAATTTTGAAGTCATAAGAACCATAAATGGAGCTAAAGTGGCTGCTTGGACATTTGGTGCTGTGTTGCGTGACTTCAAAACCAGAGTGACTTGTGTCACGGAGCTTCCCTGTAATGATGAGTCAGGAAGAGTTTCACAGTTTGTGGTGGGACTGGAATGTGAACTGGTTGGGGGAATGATATGCATTTTTGATATTAGAGGCTCCAAAGTCCTACGAGCTGTGCAGATGCCATCAAAGGTAAGAGATCATATTGAATAATATTCATGTTGTTCAACATCTCCGTTTATTTTTATTGAAATGTTCATAATCGCCAGTTTCATTTTATCCTTGTCCACATTGTATAACAACACTGATAGAATTCCATATCTGTCTCATTTTATTTAGTGCTAGTTCATTCATTCATTCATTTATTTTATTCCATAGATCTTACATGAGCAATGAAGCTTTAAGATGTGGAACATGTCAACATTTTACAATATTACAATTACAATTTTTACAAATTTTTATAGTTTTACAATTTAGTAATTTTCTACAATTTTTACAATTTTGTACAATTTTTTTACATTTTTTTTACATTTTTTTTACATTTTGGCGAGATGTAGTGAGATGAGATGAGGTCCGAGGATTCGCCAAAATATTACCCGGCATTTGCCTTTTCGGTGGGGGAAACCTCGGAAAAACCCAACCAGGTAATCAAATCAAAGGGGGTAATCAAATCAAAGGGGTTGATGCCAAGGACTCGCCATAGACCATCCGGCTTCAGTCCCACGGCTGGGGAAAACCTCCGAAGAAACCAAAGTCCAAAGGGGGATCCAACCCAAGCCCGAATGCAGCTCCGGATCAGCAGCCCAGCGAGTCTGTCGACTGACCAACATCGATGGCTCTACTAAAAGTATACAATACATAGCCAATCAGATTATTAAATTTACAAACGCAAACGATCATTCATAAGTTGAGCTATATTATAATACAAAACAATTTAATTAAATTTAAGGCATAAACAATTCAACCAGTTGTGATATACAGAAATTGATAATACATATCATGCAAACTACTTCAAATTACAAACACAAACAATTTATCAGTAGAGCTATATAGATTACTATTCAATTTAAGGCATATACAATTCATCGACCAAATCTATACAAATATATACAATACAAAGTAGCATACTTTCATTAAGCTATACAAATTTGTGCAATTAATATCAAGTAGATTAATTCAATTTATAATCATAAACAATTCATCAGTTGAGCTGTACATATTACCATTCAATTTACAGTAGGTCTATATACAATTCATCAGTAGAGCTACACTGACTAGTAATCATTTTAAGAACATATACAATTCATCAGCCAAACTATACAAACATATACAATCAAATTAGTTGAATTTACAAACTTATTTTCGTTAAGCTATACAATTCATATGAAGTAGATTAATTCAATTTATAAGCTTAAACAATTCATCAGTTGACCTATACAGTATACTATTCAATTTACAGTACATACAATTCATCAGTTATGCTAAACAAAAAATACAATACATAGTAAACAGATTAAGTCAATATAAAAACATATTTTAGTTGAGCTATATAAAATTGTACATGTCATTTAAGTAGAATAATTCAATTCACAAGCATAAACAATTCATCAATTGTGTAGAAGGTATGAGTATGTAGAAATTTGGTTAATTCTTTTCTGAACCTTTTCTCGTTGTTCTTCAAATCTTTAAGATAATTAGGCAGTGCATTGAAGACTGTTATACATGAATAGCAAACTCCTTTTTTAAAACAGCTTAGACTAACAGAGGGTAGATGAAGATCTGATTCATGTCTTGTATTAAAATGATGAATGTCTTGATTAGTACTGAATTTATCTTGGTTCTTAATATACAGCATCATTAGGGAAAGAATGTATTCACAAGGTAAAGTCAAGATTTCTAAGTTTCGGAAAATATTTTTACATGAGGTCCTTTTATGCACACCGGCCATTATTCTTATAGCTTTCTTTTGTAAAACAAAAACATGTTTAGCTTCAGACGAGTTACCCCAGAGTATTAATCCATATTTCATTACAGAGTGAAAATATGCAAAGTATGACATTTTAAGTAAGTTTATATCACCAATAGTAGATAAGGATCTTAATGCATAACAGGCAGAGCTCAATTTACGAGTAATACATTCTATATGCGTTTTCCAGTTCAAGTGATTATCCAATTCTAAACCAAGAAACTTTGTGCTTATAGATTCTTTGAGATGAGTTCCATTTAATCGAATACTGTAGGAAACCTGAGCACTATTGTGTGTACTAAATTTGACTGCACTGGTTTTATCAACATTAAGTGCTAGTTTATTTGCATGGAACCATTCATTCATTAGATTCAGCACTGCATTAGAAGTGTTTATAAAATGATCGTATTGTTTGCTTGAAATAATTACACTTGTATCATCTGCAAATAAAATTACATGGGATGAATTGTTTATGGTCAAGGCTAAATCATTAATATAAACTAGAAACAACAATGGACCTAAAATTGACCCCTGCGGAACACCATGTTTAATATTTCTAAATTCTGAATAAGTAACTTTATGACTATTTGGTACATTTATTTCTACTTTTTGTTTTCTATTTGATAAGTACGATGTAAACCAACCCAACATCTCATCTTTAATGCCATAAAACTTCAATTTTTTTACTAATATACTATGGTCTACACAATCAAATGCTTTAGCCATAGACAAATAAATAGAAAGACCCCCAACTCAATGCATTACCTTCGACACGCTATTGACGCGACGTCGAGACACTTTGCGGCAAAACATCGGAACTACATCTCGTTACACATAGCGGCAGAAATTAAATTAATTTATCAAAGTTGACTAATAAAAGTTTTTGCATCTTCTAGATAAAATATGTAATTGAGATACAGGATGCGAATAGGATAGGATACTTCTCTCCAAAACACCTTAAGCACTATTTTTAAATAATGTTATGCATCATGTATTGGAAGATAAAAACAAAGATTGAGTATGGAATATTGACTTCGAAGTTATTATTGGTCAGTTATATAATTATAATTCGCTCTTAATTTTTTTATGTCAAACATTAGCTTAAAATAGTCATAAGATGTTTTGCTGTGACATAGTACAACGCACGTTCATAAACATTTATAAAACACCACTTTATTTGTTTTACACCGTCAGAGCTGAACATCTATTTTTAAAACTGCCATTAGTTTAATATATGGATATTAAAAATCTAAGTAATCAATAATCAATAATCACCATTGATAAAGAATACAAAGAAACTCTCCAGCGGGGTAGCCAAACAATCAGAGTTTGATTCAGAAAAATGACTGACATCAGGACTGGGTGCAAACAACTGGATAGGTTGGAATGGTTTTGGAGTTGAGGTAGCAGGTAGAGCGGGATCTAGTGGGGAAGGGGATGGAGGAGGTAGATCAGATGGTGAAATGAATGAAGCGGTTAGGTTAGGTGGTGAAGTGGACAAAGTAGGTAGGACTGGTGATGTAGGACTGGATGGTAGTTCAAAGGATGGTGTGATGTCTGTAGTTCCCGAGTAGAGATACCAAGCGTCTCTTGATGGAATGGCCCCTCTTAGTAAGCTGTACCTGAAGGGATCCTTGAACTGGTTTTTGTGGAAATGTTTCTCACAAAGATAGGCCCTTTTTTTAGGGAACTGGTTTTCGGCCACATCAGCCCATATCTGGTACCTGTAACAATCAAGGTTCTGTTATTAGTTTCGAAAAATAACGCAAACCAGAGTTGGTACTAATTTAAGTCATTGAAATAATTTCCATTA
Source organism: Periplaneta americana (assembly GCF_040183065.1). NCBI lineage: Eukaryota > Metazoa > Arthropoda > Insecta > Blattodea > Blattidae > Periplaneta > Periplaneta americana. The sequence continues at coordinate 58,813,942 of NC_091129.1, read as the reverse complement.
TTTCCATCATATATTTCCATTATTTCCATCA